>NW_016110370.1:0-2062 GCF_001604975.1 Cebus imitator | reverse complement strand
CTCAGGTACCGCCGGGAGACGCCGCTCAAGGCCATCCCTGTGGAGGCACTCTGTGACTTCGAGGGGGAGCAGGTGCGTGGGGCCAGCTTCTCTGTTCACCTCAGTACAGTCTTTGGGGTAACATGGCTGGATCTGGGGCCTCAGGCAACGTTCTTGGGAACCTTTGCCTGTTTCCATGGTTGGTGTCATTCTGCCCACCCTTCCCCTCATGCAGGTATACTGACACCCCCATGCGACCTCCACCCCAGCTGGCCTGGCCTGTGTTCCACCAGCTTAGCAACCCCAGCCCCTCCCCAGAAGTCCCAGGGCAGGTTCTCATTGGCCCACTGTGAGTCACGTGTCTGCCCTACACCAATCACTGTGGCCGGAGAATTCGTGTCCACCCTATACCAATGACTGTGGCTGGGGAAGGCCCGTCTTTCATTGGCCAGTTTCAAGTCACGTGTCCATCTGGAGCTTGGGAATGGAGAAGGAATGAGACCACAGGAACTGGGAATTAGGAGGGAAGGTTCTCCAAAGGGAAATGGAAGTGGGTTGCTGGGCTGGCAGCCTCAACACCTGTGCCCCTCCTGTGTGCCCCTCCCAACTCAATGGGCAGAGTCCAGGCAAAGAGCCAGGGCTCCTCAGGTTCAAGAGTCAGGGGTGCAGGAGTGAGATGGCTACCGGGCTCCCAGGCCATCTCACTTCTCAAGCCCCTGCCTGGATCCTGACTGTCCGGCCTGCCCCTGCCAGGGCCTGATATCACGGGGCTACAGCTACACCCTGCAGAAGAACAACGGGGAGAGCTGGGAGCTCACAGACAGCGCTGGGAACAAGCTGATTGCTCCTGCTGTCTGCTTTGTGATCCCCCCCACAGACCCCGAGGCCCTGGCTCTGGCTGACAGGTACAAGGGCAAAGGCGGGGACCCGCACGGACCAGCCCTATTCCTGGGGCTTCTCAGGCCCCATTTTATAGCCCCAGGCATTCGGACTCAGCCTGTCGGTGGGGGGGGGGGCACTGACACCCTCCATCTACACTACTTTGGAGGTTCATGCAGGACAGGGGCAGATCGCTGGGCTGGCTGACTTGCTGAACATGTCTGGCTCTGGACTTCTTCCAGCAAGCCATTTCTAAGGGCCTCTGGCTCCTGCATGCACTGCTCCCTGCACTTGAAGACCCCAGCCCCTCAACTGGAGGACTCAGCTAGAATAAGGGCTGCCTCCTCTTGGCTCCCAGGCACCTTCTTCCACTGCATGCGCTGCTTTTTATTTAGTGACTCATGTATCCAGCAGTTTCGTTGGGCCTGGGCTCCTTGAATTTCCTCTCTCCAGGGCCTAGTTCAGTGCCTGGTGCAAAGTAGGTGCCCAGGAACTCCCTGCTGAATGAGTGGATGATTCCGGGAATGGCTTCATTTATTCAAGTATTTATTGAGCACTTGCTGTGTATGCTTCCTCAGTGGTAACGTCCTGGTGAAGATTATTGGACAGACTACTGTAGGTAGTAAGACTTCCTATGGAGAAGGAAGAGGGAAGGAGGGAGAGTGGAAGAAGGGTTCTGAGTCCAGGAGCATAGAAAGGCCATTGCCACAGTGAGAGCTTTCTGTCTGCATCTAAGGAGCCATAGGCTCCTCTGGGGTGCCTGCCCAGCCAGGGTCCGCAGTCCCGCCTCTTTGGGTGCAGGTGGGGGGGGGTGGGCTGCCCAGGTCCCCAGCCCATTCCTGTCCTCACAGCCTAGGCAGCCAGTACCGGAGCGTGCGGCAGAAGGCAGCCGGGAGCAAACACACGCTGCAGCGTCGGTATGAGGTGCTGAAGACCGAGAACCCCGGAGGTGGGTGCCAGGGCCACTCGACTGAGGCTCTGGGGGTGCCAGGGAGGAGGGACTGGACTCAGGGTCTGTGCTGTGGATGAGACAGCAGAGGTCTGGCGCAGGAGGTGGGGTAGGGCAGGTGCTGGTTACCTAGGTCCCTCCCTGGGCCTCATACCCCTGACCCACTGTCACCCCTGCCTGTGTCCTCCCTCTTTCCACAGATGCCTCTGACCTCCAGGGGCGCCAGCTGCTGGCTGGCTTGGACAAGGTGGCCAG
>NW_016110369.1:4418-6480 GCF_001604975.1 Cebus imitator | reverse complement strand
GAGAGCAAAGCAGGCAGAAGAAGGGGGTGAGGGAGGGGGCTTGAGGAGAGAGAGAGACCAACAGAGAGAAAAACCGAAAGGGAGAGGAAGACTGAGACAGGGTAGAGCTGGAAAGAGAGAATGACAGAGCGAGAGAGAGAGGAGGAGGAGAGAGACACAGTCACAGAGAGGCAGACTTACAGACACAGAGAAAGAGAGAGGAGAAAAGCATTGGAGTCACTGAGAAAGCGCTGCTTGTCCACCCACTCCCTCGAGTCTCAGCAGGGCCACGGGAAGGATGCAGCCAGTCCAGGGTCAGAGGCGACAGGACGGGCATCCTGACCATCCACCCTTCCCTGGCAGGGAACAGCCTGGCGTGGAGCCGCAGCAGGCCACACCCCCTGGTGCCACCAGCACCACCACTAAAAGAACATCCAAATGCCTTCTGCTCAGAAGAGACGCCACCAGGAGAGGCAGAGGAAGTCATTACATGACAGAAACCTGCTCTACCCAAAGGCGAGCAGCTCTGGAAGAGAAGCAAACAGAAGGCGCTCAGAATAACTGATCTACACCTGTGCAGATGCCAGGACCCGCTGCCGAACGCACGGGCAGTGAAGTGATGCTTTCTCTCTGAGAGAGAGAGAGAGAGCGCATGAGAGTGCGCAGATGACGGCAGAGCCTGGTTCACATGGAAGATGCCAGGTGCCTAATAACACAGGAGACGCTCAGTGAGGACGGGCTCAGTGAGGACGGGCTCCACTGCGCCTCAGTCTTCTGTGGACATCAACCTGCATGCCTGGGCCTCCCCGAAAGAGCCTTCCTTAACTCTCATGGGCTTCTAGGTGCTCTGTGCCCATTTACTCAACTGAATGAACTCATCAGATTCATTCATTCATTTGATTTCATTCATTCACTGGCATCATTTGAATTAATTCCCTCCTTTGAATTCATTCATTCACTTTCATGCCTTTGAATTCATTTGTTCCTTTGAATTCATTTGTTCACTCATTTGAATTCATTCATTCACTTGAATTCACTCATTCATTTGAATTTATGCAGTCACTCGAGTTCATTCGTTCCTCTGAATTCACTCCTTCCTTTGAATTTATTCATTCTTTGAATTCATTCCTTCCTTTGAATTTATTCATTCCTTTGAATTCATTCATTCCTTTTTGAATTCATCCCTTCAGATACACTCATTTGCATTCATTCATTTATTTGTTCATGCCTTTGCATTCATTCATTCATTCCTTTGAATTCACTCGTTCCTTTGAATTCATTCATTCATATACATTCATTCATTTGAATTCATTTGTCCATTCCTTTGAATTCATCATTTGCATTAATTCATTCCTTTGAATTCATTCCTTTGCATTCCTTCATTCATTCAAATTCATTAATTCATTCATTTGAATGAATTTGTGAATGAGTGAATGAAGAACTGTACCAAAAACAGAGCCTGAAGGTCTCTGGCCAAGCAGAAATCAATCATGTTGGTTTTCAGGGTCACCCTGTACCATGGACGTATTTCTTTGGTTGTAGGGAAAATAATGCTTAGTAATTCTTTATCTCGGAAAGAAATACATCCATTCGAGTTATGGGAAGACGTCTGACAAGGATAAATCCATAAATCCACTGCAGTGATTAAAAATCTATCAATTTTCAGACATGGGGATGGGAAGCTACATAAATACAGTTTTGAAGTGAATAAACCATAAATACCGGCTGTGCGGGAGGGCTCTTATTGATTTATTCTCACGCGCGATAAATCATCACATTCCCTCTGAGCCTCCCACAACAGCCAGACAGAGGCGGTCAGGTTCTATTACAACCCACTAGCAAATGAAAAAAAACAATTCTACGTCTGAATCATTTAATGTTTGCAAAACCTTGACTGCTCTCTCTAACAATAAAACAAGAAAAGCACAAAGTGTGGCTCCTTCCTGCCTTGGAAGTCACTGTTGTGGGGCTCAGCTGGGGCTGTTTTCCATGAGGCTTGAGGTACGTGATTGATTAGCAGGAGGTTTGGAGGGAAGATTCTTGGGACATAGTTTAGGGCAGTGGTTCCCAACCTTTTTGGCAC
>NW_016110369.1:0-1347 GCF_001604975.1 Cebus imitator | reverse complement strand
TGTTCAGTGTGGAGGGGTCTGTTTAACTTTTATAAAAAAAAAATGACTGTAGCAGGGATCAGAGTGATGGGTATAATCAGAAGATAAACAGTATTGACCTTCTAGAGCCCAAATAGTTACTCTTGGGGGAGTGTGGGGATACTTCTGTAAGACATTTGGGAAAACACCAGCCCTTAGCATGTGCATAATACACTTTAGTCAAAGTGCCAGTCAACGTGTCAATCACATACAACACGTTTACCATTTTTTGAAAGTCACATGCTAATATGGGTGACACTCCTCCAGAGCTATGGGTGAAGTGAAGCAGTGACTACAAATAGCAGGTGTGTGCAGTCACTGCCACAGCGATCCTGTTCTGCTCAAACGCGTCTCTTGCATGGAAGTTACAGTTCCCGCTTGCATCCAAATTAGCCTCTGGGATGCAGCAATTTCACCAGGACTCGCCATTGTTAACCAGCACATGGAGAGGAATCTTCTTCATCTTCAGCTTCTGGACAAACTGCCAGGTGGATGCCATCGAAGCCAGGTCACAGTGTGAAAATTCCACTGGAAGAAGACACACACAAACACAAAAAAAGAATATGTGGTTATCTTCAAATGTATTGCAGAGATTAACAAAATTTCTAAACAGGTCAACTTCAATCTGACCTAGGAAGTGACACTTTTATTTTCTTGTTGAGACAGACTCTTGCTCGGTCTCCCAGGCTGCAGTGCAGTGGCGTAATCTCTGTCTCCTGGGTTCCAGCGATTCTTCTGCCTCAGCCTCCTGGGTAGGCAGGATTACAGGCACATGCTACCACGCACAGCTGATTTTTTTTTTTTCAGTAGAGATGAGGTTTCATCGTGTTGGCCAGGATGATCTCAAACGTTGGTCCTCAGGTGATCCATCCCACTCGGCCTCCCAAAATGCTGGGATTACAGGCATAAGCCACTCCTTCTGGCCAGGAAGTAACAGTTAACTGGACATGTCAGTCGGGTACAATGAGGACATCATACTCTAGGGACACCACCAATGAGTCACATTCTTACCTAATCCCCTTCCCTTGACTGCACATGGGACATGTCATTCTCCTCCTTACCTTGACGTGAGCTGACGTTTTGTGAGAGCGTGTTGGGGACAGAACCTGGGCACGGCCTGTCTAACAGCTGAGAACAGCCCCTGTCCAAAAGCCAGAGTGATACTCAGAACCCCGGATCTACAGCTCCAAGGAATTGGATTCTGCCTATAACCATGTGAACTCTGAAGAAGATCCTGAGGTCCAGAGAGGACACCAGGCCGAGTGACACTTTGGTTGTAGCCTACTGAAACCCAGAAGAGAGAAGTCAGTTACTCTTGCCTAGATTCTG
>NW_016110368.1:0-2063 GCF_001604975.1 Cebus imitator | reverse complement strand
TCCGTCTCAAAAAAAAAAAAAAGAATATATCATTAACAAATTTTATTTGTTAATTACACTTCAATAAAACTGGAGAAGAAAGTATTGAATAAGAGTGGAGTTTTTTCCTTTCCCAATTCTGATTAACATGCACAAATATTTTCATATTAGAATGTGGAGACAAAGCCCTCATTCGTAGTCATTAGAAACTATCTGTAAGCGCTCCTCCACTCCCAGCACACATGCTTATCTCCCCCACAACCCTGCCCCGTTCTTCTAGAAATCCTCTCCTATGCACACATTTGAAGACAATAATACATCAGTCCTAGTTTTAAAAGGAAACAGTTGGCCGGGTGCGGTGGCTCATGCCTGTACTCCCAACACTTCGGGAGGCTGAGGCGGGAGGATCACCTGAGCTCAGGAGTTCGAGACCAGCCTGGGTAACATGGTGAAACCCTGTCTCTACAGGAAATACAACAATTAGCAGGACATGATGGTGGGCGCCTGTAATCCTACTCGGGAGGCTGAGGCGGGAGGAGCACTTGAGCCCGGAAGGTCCAGGGTGCAGTGAGCTGAGGTCGCGCCAGTCTGGATGACACACAAAAAAAGGAACAGTTAACAAAGGCACGACTTCCCGCACGAGGACTTCGCGAACTCTGTTCTGGCCCGGGTAAAACTACTCACGATCCCACCACGCAACTGACCAGCTTTTCCTTTTCCTCCCTTCCCGCCCACAGGCACTCGCGTTGCTCCAGAATCCGTAGCTGCCTACACGCACAGCCTTAGACTCTCCATCGTCACTGTGCTCAAGTCAACCTGAAGAACACAAAGGAATTAGGGCTGGCCGGGAAATCCGCGCACCGGCCCCCGCGGCGCCCCAGCCTCCCGGGCTCCGTGCAGTTACCGGTTGCCGGCTCGAAAGCCTTCTCCGTGCCAGAAGCGTCCGCCGGCTCCACGCGGGTCCCGCCACGGTAATTGAGCGGCTGCGACACAACAAAGGTGCCGGTGCTCATGGTGGCCACAGGAGACGGCAGTAGACTGCGAAGAAGCAGAGAAACCGCGGCCCGCCCCGCTGGGAGAAACATAACAAGCTGACGCTGCTCCCGGGCCGACGCTGGGGCCCTCTGAGAGGCGGCGCCTCTGAGGGGCGGGGTCGCGGGAGTGGCGGGGTCGCGGGAGGGGAGGGGCTGCGAGAATCGGTTCTAGGAGATTCTAGGCGCAGTCAGTCACTCGGTACCTCTGCGGTCCAGGACAGGCCCTCGCCTCTTCAGGAGGGTGGGGCCAGACACCAGTCTCCCCCGCCCCTTCCTCTCTGTTCCCGCTCCCTAGCCCCGCCCCTTCCTCTCCGTCCCCCCGCCTTTCTTCTGCCCGCCCCTTCACCCCGTCGCACGCCACATCCGACACACACTCTAGGCGGGAAGAAGAGGACTTCCTTCTTCGTAATCAGTATTTGTGCCGCACTTAGCAAGCGTTTTCGGATTCTTCATTGCATGTAAGCATCCTAGGATCCCATTCTTAATCCTGTTGCCTGAAGAAGGCAGAGGATTGGAGTGCCAAGAGTTTTTGGTCGTTACTTCACTGACGAACCACTGTTTATCTGCATAATACTTTTTAAAGGGTTACAGTAAAAACCAAGAGGACTGTGGAAGAGATAGACGATATTGTGATGTGAAACGGCTTTTTAAATTCTTAAAGAGAGGCTGGGCGCGGTAGCTCTCACCAAGGCTGCGGGATCGCTTGAGCCCAGAAGTTTGAGGGCAACATAGAGACCCCGTCTCTACCAAAAAAAAATTAAATATTAACCAGCTGGGCAGGGCACTGTGGCTTACTCCTGTAATCCCAGCACTTTGGGAGGCCGAGGTGGGCAGATCACCTGAGGTCAGGAGTTCGAGACGAGCCTGGCCAACATGGTGAAACCCCGTCTCTACTGAAAATACAAAAATTAGCTGGGTGTGGTGGCAGGCGCCAATAATCCCAGCTACTCGGCAGGCTGAGGCGGGAGAATCGCTTGAACCCGAGAGGCGGTGAGCCGAGACTGCGCCACTGCACTCCAGCCTGGGCGACAATAGCGAAACTCAAAAAAA
>NW_016110367.1:5050-6456 GCF_001604975.1 Cebus imitator | reverse complement strand
AAGTCCAGGCCCGTTGGCCCATACC
Source organism: Cebus imitator (assembly GCF_001604975.1). NCBI lineage: Eukaryota > Metazoa > Chordata > Mammalia > Primates > Cebidae > Cebus > Cebus imitator. The sequence goes on along the minus strand of NW_016110367.1, from coordinate 6,431 downwards.
TGTAACTCCAGCATTTTTGGAGGCCGCAGTGGAAGAATTACCTGAGCCCAAGAATTTGAGAGGAGCCTAGGTGACATAGGGAGATCCTGTCTCTACAAAACAATTTTAAGTAAATTAGCTGATCATGGCAGTATGCAACTGTGGTCCCAGCTACCTGGGAGGCTGAAGTGGGAGGATCATTTGAGCCCAGGAATTCGAGGCTGCAGTGAGCTATGATTATTCCATTGTATTCCAGCCTGGGTGACAGAGTAAGATTCTGTCTCAAAAAAAACAAATAAATAAATAGCAAAACAAGGTAGAAAAAAATGATTGATATGCTTAAATACTGATAATACATTTAGGTGAAAAGGAAGATTAGAACAAAATGTTCAGTACATTCACATCTTAGTAAAGTGTGCCTTGTTACATGACTAAATAGAAATTCAACAGTAGTCTACTACAAATTCGTAACAATTCCTCCCAGACGTGAACTAACAGATCATTTTATTTTCTTCCTTCTGCTTTCCTTGGATTTTCCAAATCTTCTAAAACTAAGATTAATTTTATTTCCTTTTGTTTTTTGAAAGAGTCTCACTCACTCACGAAGCCTGGAGTGCAGCGGTTGCCATTTCGTCTCACTGCAACCTCTGCCACCCAGGTTTCTGCCTCAACCTCCGAAGTAGCTGGAATTACAGATGTGTGTCACCATGCCTGGCTAATTTCTGTATTTTTAATAGAGATGACATTTCACCATGTTGGCCAGGCTTGTCTTGAACTCCTGTCTTTAAATGATCGGCCTGCCTAGGTCTCCCAAATGTTGGGATTACAGGCATGAGCAACAGCCCCTGACCTAAGATTTTCATTTATTTATTTATTTGTTTGTTTTTTGAGACAGAATCTTACTCTGTCACCAGGCTGGAGCCCAGTGGCACGCTCTCCACTCACGCCAACCTGGCGAGTTGAAGACATTTCCCTCCCTCAGCCTCCTGAGTAGCGGGGAGTACGGGCACGTGCCACCACATGCAGCTAAGTTTTAATTTATATTTTAGTAGATATGGGTTTCACAATATCCACCAGGAGGGTCTCAATCTCCTGGTCTCATGATCTTCCTGCCTCTGCCTCCTTAAGTGCTGGGATTACATTCGGGAACCACAGCGCCCGGCCAGATTATTTTCATAATCAGAGGAAATATTACTTAAGTTTTTGTTAGTCTTTCCAGCTCTTCTTGTGGAAATGCTGCTAAATGGATAATCAAAAAATGATTGTGACAGAAAAGGTCTTTGGTGCTACATCAGCACATGGTGGTCACTCAGTGAGACAGAACTCAGTTTCTGTGGAGAATGGACTGCAGTGACACAGAATAAACCTGGGAAAGACTGAATTTCCTCTGCAGGATAAACCA
>NW_016110367.1:0-2064 GCF_001604975.1 Cebus imitator | reverse complement strand
ACACCCAGCTAATTTTTATTTTGTATTTTAGTAGACACCGGGTTTCACCATTTTGACCAGGATGGTCTCAATCTTCTGACCTCAAGATCTTCCCGCCTCTGCCTCCCAAAGTGCTGGGATTACATGCGTGAGCCACAGCGCCCGGCCAGATTATGTTCATAATCAGAGGAAATATTACTTAAGTTTTTGTTAGTCTTTCCAACTCTTCTTGTGGAAATGCTGCTAAATGGATAATCAAAAAATGATTGTGACAGAAAAGGTCTTAAGTGCTACCTGAGCACATGGAGTTCACTCAGTGAGAAAGAAACTCAGTTTCTGTGGAGAATGGACTGCAGTGACACAGAATAAACCTGGGAAACACTGAATTTCCTCTGCAGGATAAACCACAGGGGATTGCACAGCACCCCTGTCACCAAGGGGTGGGGGGAGACCAGGAGACCAGTGCTGTGTCGGGTCTATGAGGGGGGACAGGGCAGAGCTGGGGGAAAGCTCTGGAAAGGTCAGAGCCTGGGTTGATCCTGTTCAGATTTCTGACTTCTTTCTGCTCCTCCTCTATCAGAGCTGCTCACACTGTCTCCTTTTCTCAGACCCCAGGGCTTAAATGACAAGTTCTTATTGAACCGAGGACCAGGGTGCACAGGACAAGCACCTGTGTTAAAAGATGCTGTATCCTAGAACCACTGGGGACTCACAGTGGTTTCATTCCATCAAATAGATTATTTTTTTAGTGGTGTAAATATAGGATTTGATGAAAAGAGTCCTGAGTTCAAATAATAGAATTTGATAGCAAGACATAGATACAAGTTTATTTACCTTTTGACATAGGGTCTCCCTCTGTTGCCCAGACTGGAGTGCAGTGGCATAATCAGAGCTCACTGCAAGGACGGCCTCCCAGGTTCAAGTGATCCTCCCACCGTAGCTTCCTGAGTAGCTGGGACTACGGGTGATCTCACCACACCTGGCTATTTTTTTTTTCTTTTTTGTGGAGACGGGGGTCTCCCTATGTTGCCCAGGCTGGTTGCAAACTCCTGGAATCAAATGATCCTCCTGCTTGGGCCTCCCAAAGTGCTGGAATTGCAGGTGTGAGCCACCCTGTCCAGCCCTGAATTCTTAAAATTATCTGTAGCACCCGTGAATAGAGTTTGTGAACTGTATAAGAACTTTAAAGTCATCATCGGCATTCTCCTGAGAATCTTGTAGCAGAGTTAGGCTTTTGCAGGAATCTCAGCCAGCCAGTAAATATTCACTCAGTGCTGACTCTTTTCTAGGCCCTGTGCTGTATGCAATGATGCAGATTTGGTAGGAGTTGTCACTATCCCACTAACTACAGTCATTTGAATAGAAGGTGCCTGGGGGTGAGGGGTCATCAGCTCCAATACCCAATTCAGACAATGCCTACTGGCAGCCCATCTGACACCAACCCCATAGGCACTCTAAGCCATGGTTGCTCACTCTCTCTGAGCAACACTTGAGAAACCTAGTCCAAGATAAAGAACAACAGAAAGCTATACTGCAAACCAAGCTAAATGTCAATTGCAAATGTAAATTTTCTAATTGTCTGACAATGAAAAAAATACAATGTAAATAAAAGCAGGAATGGTCCGGGGTCATGCCTCATGCCTGTAACCCCAGCAGTTTGGGAGGCTGAGGTGGGTGGATCAGCTGAGGTCAGGAGGTCCAGACCACCCTGGCTAATATGGCAAAATGCGGTTTCTACTAAAAAAATACAAAAATTAGCTGAGTGTCATGGCAGTGCCTGTAATCCCAGTTACTCAGGAGGCTAAGGCCAGATAATCACTTGAACCCAGAAAGCGAAGGTTGCAGTGAGGCGAGATTCTGTCACTTCACTCCAGCCTGGGAGACAGAGTGAGACCCTGTCTCCAAAAAATAAGTCTATAAATAAATAATACCAAGAGTTAAGAGCTTTTAAAAACATATATGTGAGGCCGAGCATGGTGGCTTATTCCTGTAATCCCAGCACTTTGGGAGGCAGAGGTGGGTGGATCACCTGAGGCCAGGAGTTTGAGACCAGCCTGGTCTTCATGGTGAAACCCCATCTCTACT
>NW_016110366.1:0-2067 GCF_001604975.1 Cebus imitator | reverse complement strand
CCTGCCTCAACCTCCTGAGTAGCTGGGATTACAGGCATGCGCCACCATGCCCAGCTGATTTTTTGTATTTTTAGTAGAGACGGGGTTTCACTGTGTTGACCAGGATGGTCTCAATCTCTTGACCTCGTGATCCACCCGCCTCGGCCTCCCAAAGTGCTGGGATTACAGGCGTGAGCCACCGCGCCCGGCTCTTCCTGTTCTTCTAAAGCTACCAGTTCCCGTCCCGTGAGAACCCATTAATCCATTAACCCATTAATCCATGAATGGATTAGCCAATTTGTGAGAGCAGAGCCCTCATGATCAAATCACATCTTAAAGGCCCTACTACTCAATACTGCCACACTGTGGATTAAGTTTCAATATGAATTTTGGAGGGGACATTCAACAACAGCAGGGTCCCTTGCATTTACATATTAATTTTAGCATTAGTTTGTTAATTTCTGCATTAGTTTGTTAATTTCTGCAAAGAAGAAGGGCTGGAAATTTGCATTCTACTGCATATGTAGATCAATTTGGGGAGTACTGCCATCTAAGCAATATTTTATCTTCTTTATTTCTAGTTAGAAATCCACAAGAAGGATTTTATCTTATCTATCAACATGGGGTATCTTTCTGTTTACTTAAATCTTTTATAATTTCTTTTTTAATTTCTTTCTGTTTACTTAAATCTTTATAATTTCAGTGTTTTGTAGTTTTCAGTTTGCCTGTATCTCAGGCAACTAAAGTATTTGCCTTTCCTGTCACCAAGATTGTTATTGTCTCTGGCAATACCCTGGGCTTAAGGCTTGTATATTCTCATTTTAAAAATTCCTTTCCTAGAAGAAATAGAATAAAGAAAAAATTCCTTTCCTGTCTCAAGGTCAGTAAATCATTGCTTAGTTTTTATTCTGCCTTTTATCTTCTTTTACATGTATCTTTATAATTAATCCATCTGGAATTTATGTGAGGTATGGCTCTAAGTGGATATTTTCTCCCCAAATACAAATCCAATTTTCATCTCTTCCTCATTGATTTGTGATGCTTCCTTTAGCATTTTTTAAGTTCTAATGTGTTTAGGGTCTTATGCAGTATTATCTGCTCTAAAACAATGAACTGTCAATTTTTGTGACAATATTACATTATTTTGGTATGAGTTTATAATACATTTTGGCACGTAATAGGGCCAAGACACCTCTTTTTTTTTCTCCCAGTAACAGTCCTACTGTAGGACCAAGATATATCTTTTTTTTTTTTTTTTTTTTTTTTTTTTTTTTTTTTTAAGCCATTCTTGTTTTTTTGCCTTTCCTGATGGACTTTAGAATTATTCTGTCAAATGAATGAACTCTAGTTATTATACATCTTTATTCTTTATATAACAGATGGCACATGGTTAATTCAAATACCCTGTTATAGCGGAGAGTGAATCCACTGCTTCTTAACAGACTTGTTTCTCAAGAGAGATGCCTCAACTTTACCCATAAACAAAGAGGAGAAACCTTGTCCAATTTCATGTTCCATCTCTGGGAAACTGTTGATATTTGAATGAATTTTTAATAGAAATGATAAAGCCTTGATGCATGCCTCTCCCATTCAGCAGGGCTGCACCTCCCCTCCAGAAGCCTGACAGAGTTCTTTAGTATCCCTTCCTCCTAAGTGATGACCTATTGTATGCGCAAAGGTTCTGCCTTCCTTAAACTGTATCAACCTTTCCTAGAAAAAACTCCTTTTCTCTAGGCCATCTAGGAATCTTTTACCTACAGTTTGTATAAGAAATTGAGTATAGGCTCCTAGCACTCAGGCTATAGTTCAGTGTTCCTATCCTGTGTTTACTTGATATTGCTGAACAATGGAGTATTAAGGATAAGTTAATCTTCATTTAAAATTTAAATTTCCAACCAGACTTTACACTAATCATTGAAACTGTATTTTTTTTCCCTATAATTTTGTCTTCTTAAAAATATAGGAGGCTTGGCCGGGCACGGTGGCTCAAGCCTGTAATCCCAGCACTTTGGGAGGCCGAGGCGGGTGGATCACGAGGTCAAGAGATCGAGACCATCCTGGTCAACACGGTGAAACCCCGTCTCTACT
>NW_016110365.1:0-2067 GCF_001604975.1 Cebus imitator | reverse complement strand
AAAAAAAAAAAGAAAAACATCAATAGATATAGAGAGGAACAAATAATTCACAAAAGGAGAGAATACAGATGGCTTATAAGCATGTGAAAAAGTTCACCCTCTAAAAAAATTTAAATCAAAACAAGATACCAATTTTCCATGTCAAACTAGCAAAGATTCAAAACAAGTGAGAAGGCTCAGTATTACATGGCTGAGGTTGGTGAAATGTTCACTGTCTTATACGCTACACCTTTTTAGAAATAAAGTTGGCAATGTAGACCAAGAGCTTTTAAAAAGTTACTATAGGCCAGGCATGGTGGCTCATGCCTGTAATCCCAACACTTTGGGAGGCTGAGGCTGGCAGATCACTTGAGGTCAGGAGTTCAAGACCAGCCTGGCCAACATGTAAAACGTCATTTCTACTAAAAATACAAGAACTAGCTGGGCGTGGTGGTATGTACCTGTAGTTCCAGCTACTTGGGAGGCTGAGGAAGTTGGATCACCTGAGCCCAGGAGGTGGAGGTTGCAGTAAGCTGAGATTGTGCCACTACACTCCAGCCTGGGCAACAGGATGAGACCCTGTCTCAACAAAAAAAAAAAAAATTGGCGCCAGCAAAGAAAACCAAATAAATTATTTAAATAAGTTTGCCTTTGTGTGTGTCGTTAAAGACTGATGTTTCTGTTCTGATAAAATTAAGTAAAAATTCAGAATGCAAAGCAGTATTTGGCCAGGCATGGTGGGTCATGCCTGTAATCCCTGCACTTTGGGAGGATCGTTTGAGCCTAGGAGTTTGAGACCAGCCTGGACAACATAAGGAGACCCTGTCTCTTAAAAAAAAAAAATAGCTGGGCATGGTGTTATATGCCCATAGTTCCAGCTACTCAGAAGGCTAAGGCAGGAGGTGACTTGAGCCCTGGAGGTAGAGGCTGCAGTGAGCCATGATTGCACACCTGCACTCCAGCCTGGAAGACAAAGCAAGACCTTGCCCCCCCACCCCCCAAAAAAAAAACAATCTGATAAAGCTATATGTGTTTGTTTCTATAGTTTCTCCCTCTAAATAGTCTAAGAAAGAAATGAAAGTTATACATCAAAATGTTAGCAAGGGTTAAAATGTTCCTTTCTAACCATTTCCTACTGTGTTTAGACAGAATGGATTTAGTGTTTAAAGAAGGATTTCACAATAAGGGTATATATTTCTAAATAATTTATATTGGGAATGTTCTAAGACCTCTAACTATATTATTTTTGTTGTTTTAGAGATGCCCTTTGACGATTTTTATTCTTTTTTTTTTCAGACAGGAGTCTCACTATGTCGCCCAGGCTGGAGTGCAGTGGCGCCATCTCAGCTCACTGCAACATCCGCCTCCCAGGTTTAAGTGATTCTCCTGCCTCAGCCTCCTGAGTGACTGGGATTACAGGCATATACCACCACCATGCCCGGCTAATTTTTGTAGTTTTAGTAGAGATGGGGTTTCACCATTTTAGTCAGGCTGGTCTTGCACTCCTGAGCTCATGATCTGCCCGCCTCGCCCTCCCATAATGCAAGTTTTATTCTTAAATCAGTACCACTTGCAAGGATAAAAATAAGCATAGAGGAGCCCATATTTATCAGGACTGCTGTCTATTTTGAGTACGTAAAATATCTAAGACTATCATGATATTAATTAATGCACTGTTATTATAGAAAAAGATACCAGAAACAATGTCTTCCCTGGATATTTTTATGGGGACACTGGGACATTCAGATAGCCTATTGAAGTGAGACAAGGAGAGACAGTGAGAAATGTTTCTTTCACAGTATTCAGTTGATTTTTAAAGTTTGGGAATGAAAACTATAAAATGAGAACTCTGGGTAGTTATTTTAAACTATGGCATTTGTGTGCCTTAGTTTTTTTTAAATACATTTTTCTGATTATAAAAATAGTATATGTACAGGTGGAAAAATGTAGACATACAGAAAAATGTTTTAAAAATATGGCCACTGGAGTTAACAAATATGCTTCTTTAATAATACAAGAAATCTATATCTACAGCTATCTATCAAGAGGGAGGGAGAAAGAGACAGAAATAGAGGGACAGAGAGATAG
>NW_016110364.1:0-2068 GCF_001604975.1 Cebus imitator | reverse complement strand
GACAACAAACTTTGAAAAGAACAAACCAAACCTCACACCCATTTTGATTTTCTTTCTGATTTCATACTCCCTTCTTCAGCCCCTCAAGCAGCGGGGATAACCTGAAGGCTCTTAGGAACACTTTCCCTTCAGGTCCTACCTGGAAAGTAGTTCCCTACCTTGGGGGTCATCTTCAGTGAGTGTGAAGATGCTCCCCAGAATCCAGCCTTTAGAAACAAAAACATCAGGACAAGTCATTAGAAAGAGTGACTCACCCACGCCTCTTCCTCCAGCTGAAGCCACGCTGCCTCACACATCATTCCCTGGTCTTTGCTCTGGGTAGACAAACCTTCCCACAGCCTCTCTGGCTGGAGTTCTATATTGGCCAAATCACTTTCTCTCAGGAGACCCCGAATCCTCCTTCCTAGCGGGATCCCAGAATCAGGTTTCTATACACTCAGGCAGCAAGTTTGTTCCTCATGAAGTGAGTTACTTCATGGTACTTACTTCTCACTCTCTCCTGGGATAGTTTCTGCAATTAAACAAAAGAAAACATTATGAGGATGAGATTCTGCGGTGCCCTTCACATAGAGCTGTTATTCCCTTGGCAAGGGTAGAAAACCAGAAGCGGTACAGTGGCTGAGCCATAGGTCAACATCCCCAAAACCATGAGGATCCTTATGGAAAGATAAGATGTTTATTCACAGAATTCACCTTTAAAGTTGATTTAATGGGTAAACACACAGTGCTTAATCCAAGGAGGAAAACGTGTTGAGGACGGTGCCTCTGCATTACAGCCTATAATGGATGCTGTCATTTGAAAACCTCCCAGTGTATTGCGTGTTAGTTGGGAAGACACACCCACTGAATTTCACCCCCACAAAGAGAATTGTATACGCTCTACATAATGTACATTTTCAGATTTTTGTATGAAAATTAATTGAGAAGAAATCACAAAAGCAAAATTTCTTTAGAAGACAAAGAAAAGAAGTCTTACATAGAGGTTTTGCTCAACCAGGTCTTCTTCCTCTTCCCAGGATCTGAGTCCGACGGTAGTCGCCTGGTCATCTGAAGACACTGGAAGGACACAGAGGAAAGCTCAGCACCCTGGTGGTTGGTGGCTGTGAGTCACTCAGGGAGCTTTGCTGGACGTGGGGTATGGAGATGGGTGATTATCAAGCACGGACTGAGTTGCTGCTGGGCCATCCCCCTGGGTGGAAGAGGGCTGGCAAGGGAGGGCAGCAGGAAATAGATGAGACGTGGAGGTCTCTGCCTTGTCCTAGAGTCATCATGCAGCAACACGAGAGTCAACCGAAAATGGAAACTCAAATGCACACTAAGGTTCAATGGAAGAGTGCCTTTCTGTCTCTCACACGTTTTGAAGCTCTTTTAAGCAAACAGCATATTCAAGACTATGTCAGTACTCTAGGACCCAATCATGCTGCTGCCAGATTTAGCATCAGTTTTAAAGATGCATAATAAAAGCCTGGGTCTACCCAGCCCCTTATCTGAACCCAGACACTTTCTTCTATTGATTCCAGGTTTTTAAACTCTTTCAACCAATTGACAATCAGAAAACCTTGAAATCCTTCTTATGACCTGGATCCCCGACCTTCTCCCACGTTTTGTTGTCCTGTGTTTCTAAACAGAAGAAATTTACACCTTGCATGTATTAATTGATGTCTTAGGTCTCCCTAAAACATGTAAAAACCAAACGGTAGCCCGATCACCTTGGACATATGTACTCAGGACCTTCTGGGTCTGTGTCACCAGCATGTCCTTTACCTTGGCAAATTAAACTTCTAAATTGATTGAGACCAGTTTTAGATAACTTTTTGGTTTGCAATGTGTAATCATGGTGAGGTTTATTTTTTAGAAGAAGACACTAGGGATTTATTGTGTCAAACAGAAATAACAATATTTTTTATATGATTTACACCCCAAGAATATTTTTCCATTTATGGATTCACATAAAGGGAAATGGCTGTCACATAAATGGCTGTCACTGCAGTTCTATTTTTTAGAATTTTCAATCCTTGAATAAAAGCTAAGTTGGACAGACAGACGGATTCAATTCTAGGCAAAACAG
>NW_016110363.1:0-2070 GCF_001604975.1 Cebus imitator | reverse complement strand
TTCACCGTGTTGACCAGGATGGTCTCGATCTCTTGACCTCGTGATCCACCCGCCTGGGCCTCCCAAAGTGCTGGGATTACAGGCTTGAGCCACCGCGCCCGGCCTCAACATCTTTTCATGTGCTTATTTGGCTGTTTATATATCTTTGGTGAAGTGTCTTTTCAGACATTTTGCTCAATTTAAAAATTGAGTTTTCTTATTGAGTTTTAAGGATTCCTTTTGATTTTCTTAACAGTGCTTTTTTTTTTTTTTGAGACAGTTTTGTTCTTGTTGCCCAGGCTGGAGTGCAATGGGACAATCTTGGCTCACTGCAGCCTCCACCTCCCGGGTTCAGGTGATTCTCTTGCCTCAGGCTTCTGAGTAGCTGGGATTACAGGTGCTCACCCAGCTAATTTTTTGTATTTTTAGTAGAGACAGGGTTTAACTTTGTTGGCCAGGCTGGTCTCAAACTCCTGACCTCAGGTGATCCACCCATCTTGGCCTCCCAAAGTACTGGGATTATAGGCGTGAGCCACTGTGCCTAGCCAATAATGCCTTTTGAAGGACAAAAGTTTTTCATTTAGATCAGGTCCAGCTTACCAGTTTTTGGTGTGCTATTTAAGAAATCTTACCCAGGATTGCTAAGATTTTCTCTTATGTTTTCTTCTAGAGATTTTTTAGTTTTAACTTTTATGTTGAGGACTGTGAATCAATTTGAGTTGATTTTTATATATGGTATGAAATTAGGGTCAAGATTTATTTTTCCTGTATGCATATTCAGTTGTTCCAGCACTTTTTGTTGAAAAGGTGCCTTTACACTAAGGTGTTTAAACTGCCTTGACATCTTAGATAAGCATCAATTGGCCATATATTTGTGGGTCTATTTCTGTGCTCTCAGTTCTGTTCTGTTGATCTATCTTGATGCAAGTACCACTGTCTTGTTGCAATACCATGTTTTGATTATTGTAGTTTTATATTAATAATAAGCTTTAAAGTCAGATAATAAACATCTTTAATTTTGTTCTCTATCAATTAGAATTGTTTTGCTATTCTCAGTCCTTTGCCTTTCTGCCTTGCAAGTTTCTGTGAGGACTGTGAAAAGTTTTGCTTTGTTTTGTTACCCAATTGAGATCATGTAATACTCTTGAAAGAGTGGTTAGGAGGAACATATGTTATCATAGGAACAAGACTTTTAAGAAGGAACAGAATTGACAGTTGCTTCTTTGATACCTTCTGAGGTTTTAATTTTATATCTTTCATCCATTTGGAGTTAGTCTTTAATCCATTTGGAGTTAATTTTAGTGTAAGGTGTCAGGAAGGGGTCCAGTTTCTGCTTTCTGCACATGGCTAGCCAGTTTTTCCAACACTATTTATTAAACAGGGAATCCTTTCCCCATTGCTTGTTTTTGTCAGGTTTGTCAAAGATCAGGTGGTTGTAGATGTGTGGCATTTCCTCCAAGGCCTCTGTTGTGTTCCATTGGTCTTTATCTCTGTTTTGATACCAGTACCATGCTATTTCAATTACTGTAGCCTTGTATAGTTTGAAGTCAGGTGGTATGATGCCTCTAGCTTTTTTCTTTTTGCTTAGGATTGTCTTGGCTATAGGGGCTCTTTTTTGGTTCCTTATGAAGTTTATGGTGTTTTTTTCCAGTTCTGTGAAGAAGGTCATCGGTAGCTTGATGGGGATAGCATTGAATCTGTAAATTACTTTGGGCAGTATGGCCATTTTCACAATATTGAATCTTCCTAACCATGAGCATGGAATGTTTCTCCATCTGTTTGTGTCCTCTTATTTCCTTGAGCAGTGGTTTGTAGTTCTCCTTGAAGAGGTCCTTTACATCCTTTGTTAGTTGTATTCCTAGGTATTTTTTTCTCTTTGTAGCAATTGAGGTTTTGATGCTTAAAAAGTTAGCATGAGGCTGGGCATGGTGGCTCATGCCTATAATCCTAGCACTTTGGGAGGTGGAGGTGGGAGGATAGCTTGAGCCCAGGAGTTCAGGGCTTCGGTGAAGAATTATGATTGTGCCATTCCCATTCCAGCCTTGGCAACAGAACCAGACCCTGTCTCAAAAAAAAAAAAAAAAAAAAAAA
>NW_016110362.1:0-2070 GCF_001604975.1 Cebus imitator | reverse complement strand
TTTTTTTTTTGAGACAGAGTCTCGCTCTATTGCAGGCTGGAGAGCAGTGGCACGATCCCGGCTCACTACAACCTCCGTTTTCCAGTTTCAAGTGATTCTCCTGCCTCAGCCTCCTGAATAGCTGGGACTACAGGCATGCACCACCACGCCCGGCTAATTTTTTTTTTTTTTTTTAGTAGAGATGGGTTTTTACCATGTTGGCCAGGATGGTCTCGATCTCTTGACCTCGTGATCCGCCCACCTCGTCCTCCCAAAGTGCTGGGATTACAGGCGTGAGCCACCGTGCCCGGCCCTGATTGAAGTTTTACAGTATAGTGAGACTGTAGACAAAAATAGGGACTTGGGGCCTGTTGGTGGGGGCAACACAAGTTATGGGGGGGGCAAGGGGAAGAAGTGTACATGGGCAAAAGTTGTCTCGTTATGCAGATAAAGTCTTCAAGGTAGCAGCTTGAGGCTGGTTGTATGCCCTGAGCCCCAACAGTATGTAGCCTTCTATTACTTTTTCTTTCTTTCTTTCTTTTTTAGACAGAGTCACACACCTGCAGTCCTGTCACCCAGGCTGGAGTGCAGTGCAGTGGAGTGGTCTTGGCTCACTGCCACCTCTGCTTCCTGGGTTCAAACTATTCTCCTCTTTCAGCCTCCCAGGTAGCTGGGATTACAAGTGTGCAGCACCATGCCAAGCTAATTTTTGTATTTTTAGTAGAGACAGGGTTTCACCATATTGGCCAGGCTGGTCTCGAACTCCTGACCTCAAGTGATTCACCTAAGTGCTGGAATTATAGGTGTGAGCCACCATGCCTAGCCTATTACTCTTTCTTGACCACCATTTCTGTTGAGTTAATCAGTTTGAACTCTGGTCTTTTTTACGTGAAATACACAGTCTTATCCATTACACACTTCTATAGTTAGTCAGTTTGTTTATTTATTTATTTTTGAGACAGAGTCTCGCTCTGTCACCCAGGCTGGAGTTCAGTGGCACGATCTCGGCTCACTGCAACCTCCGCCTTCCAGGTTCAAGCAATTCTCCTGCCTCAGCCTCCTGAGCAGCTAGGACTGCAGGTGTGTGCCACCACGCCCAGCTAATTTTTATATTTATAGTAGAGAGGAGGTTTCACCATATTGGCCAGGATGTCAATCTCCTGACTTCCTGATCTGCCTACCTTGGCCTCCCAAAGGGCTGGGATTACAGGTGTGAGCCACAGCAACCAACCTATATTTTTAAATCTAATTACTGTGTCTCTCTGTACATGACAGTCTGTCTTGCTGTTTTGGCCCCATTGTTCTAACATGTTTCTTTCTGATTGGGTAGTCCAATACCTAACACATAAACTATTCTTCCCATTTTAATGTCATCTGCAGATTTAAGAAATTTGTATTCTATAATTTCTCCTCATATAAGGGGTTCTTAACATGAGACCCATGACCCCAGAGGGAAGTTAAGTGGGAATCCCAAAAAATATATGTCAAGTTTTGTAGTGCATTTGTCTGGAGACAGTATATGTAACTTTCATTGGCTTTTTTTTCTATTTTTTTGGAAACAGAGTCTCGCTCTGTCGCCAGGCACCAGGCTGGAGTGCAGTGGCGCAATCTCGGCTCACTGCAACCTCCGCCTTCCAGGTTCAAGCAATTCTCCTGCCTCAGCCTCCTGAGTAGCTGGGATTACAGGGACGTGCCACCATGCCCAGCTAATTTTTGTATTTTTAGTAGAGACGGGGTTTCACCATATTGGCCAGGATGGTCTCGATTTCTTGACCTTGTGATCCGCCCGTCTCGGCCTCCCAAAGTGCTGGGATTATAGGTGTGAGCCACCGCGCCCTGACTTTTTTTTTTTCTTGAGATAGAGTCTTGCTCTGTTGCTTAGGCTGGAGTGCAGCGGTGTGTTCTTGGCTCACTGCAATCTGTGCCTCCCGGGTTCAAGCGATTCTACTGCCTCAGCCCCCCTCCCACCCCCAAGTAGCTAGGGTTACAAATGCACACCACCACACCTGGCTAATTTTTGTATTTTTAGTAGAGATGGGGTTTCTGCCATATTGGCCAGGCTAGGCTCGAACTCCTTTTTTTTTTTTTTTT
>NW_016110361.1:0-2071 GCF_001604975.1 Cebus imitator | reverse complement strand
TTTTTTTTGAGATGAAGTGTCACTCTGTTGCACAGGCTGGATTGAATTTTTAGTAGAGATGGGGTTTCGCCTTGTTGGCCAGACTGGTCTTGAACTCCTGACCTCAAGGGATTCACCCGCCTTGGCCTCCCAGAGTAGTGGGATTCCAGGCGTGAGCCCCTGCATCTGGCCATAATATAGATTATTTTTATCTCTGCAAATGAAACAACTCTAAGAAATTCTTTCCTGTGTGGTGACAAAAAGGCCTGTTTGGAATATGTATATTTCACCTAATTATTGTGCAAGCCTCCAAATGTTAGTCTCTGTCCCTGGTTACCTCTTCTGTGCTTGGTTATTCCCATTTTACTTAATATACTAAAAAATGTAGGTGTAATTCTGTGTATTTTCATGGACAGCTTTATAATTACCCCTTTTAGATTTCTTAACATCCCTTTTAATGTAGAACATTTTATTTCTTCCTGGCAGAAATAACTGCCAGGATGAAAATAATGTAGCCAGGCGCAGTGGCTCTCGCCTGGAATCTATATTATGGCCAGATGCAGTGGCTCACTCCTAGAATCCCACTACTCTGGGAGGCCAAGGCGGGTGAATCCCTTGAGGTCAGGAGTTCAAGACCAGTCTGGCCAACAAGGCGAAACCCCATGAAAATTCAGTCCAGCCTGGGCAACAGAACGAGACTTCATCTCAAAAAAAAAAAAAAAAAAGCTATATTATTTCCTGTAGTAAAAAAAAAATAAGAAAAACAACCACATACACTTGTGGGATTTATATGGTTTTTTAAAATATACTTTTTTGTGATACTTGTAACATTTTCATCCTTGAATTTCTGATTTCCTTTCCTTTTTTTCTCCTATTCTCTCATAACTTGATGCAGTCACTGAAAGCCAAGATACTCCTCAATCCTGCTTAAGGGTACAAAAATCTATAAAGATTACTGATCTCCAATGAGGCATTTTTCCTAGAGAATATGTAATAGCTGGACAGTAAAAAATAACATCATATTCAACAGGAAAGAAACCTGCAAAAATAATTTCCTATTAAAGGCACGATAAGCCAAAAAGAAACTGATCTCTCTCCTACAGAAGTACAGTAAAATCTAAACTGGTCACACTAACAAATACAGCATCTATACTCTGAATGATATAAATTTGGGTTTATGATGAAATACATCTTTCCAAAAATATACATTTTAAATAGGTTTTACACAGGTAATATAAAATCAGTTTGCATTCATTCAGCTACTACATACTGCCAAATGGTTTAGATATCTGAATAACTTTTATGAAGTGCCAGTTTAGGGCTTTTCCCTATTTTTAGAAATTGGGTTGTCTGTCTTTTTCTTATTGATTTGTAAATATTCTCACACATGTTCTGGATTTGAGTCCTTTATCAAAAGTAGCAAGTATTATAAATGTCTCTGTCCAGAACACTGATTTTTGACTCCCCATCTTATGTTCTTTCTTTGTTATCACATAGCATTTTCTATGGGTAGATAATTGTTGGATCTCATAAAAATGTGCAACTTCTACACATTAAAAAAAATTGAAATAAAATAAAAAATGGCAAGGAAATATATTTACTACAAAAATGACTAGGAGAAGCATTAATGTTTTTATTTATTTAAAAGTTCCGACTCAAAATGAAAAGGGGGGAAAAATAAACAGCAAGAATCCAGCACATCAATAGTGAAAAGGCAGGCTCTCCCACTTTACAGAAAAAAAAAAAGAAAAGAAATAATTCACAAGGGCAAAAAATGCTCAGTGTCACTGCTAATCAGGTTAATATAAAGTAATAATTTTAAAGTAATCTTGATGCAGTCAAGAATTAGGTGAAACTGATACTTTGATACACTGACAACTCAGATATGCTGATAGTAATATAAATGGATCATCAGCTTTATTTTTTAGTCAATTTGGCAAATTTAACAAGTTACAAAAACATCCAAGTCCATTGATCCAACAAGTGATCCCACTTCTAAGAACCTAAAGAAAAAATATACTAAAAGAGATGTATCAATAAAGATTATATATGGATATATATATTATATATAACTTTTTAAACAGGCCAGACT
>NW_016110360.1:0-2072 GCF_001604975.1 Cebus imitator | reverse complement strand
AAAAAAAAAAAAAAAAAGAAATTCAGACACATGCTCTACTGTCCACAGGGGGCAAAATGGTTGGAGCTATGCTGTCCATAAGAAAAAAAAAATGCAGGCCAGGCGCGGTGGCTCAAGCCTGTAATCCCAGCACTTTGGGAGGCCAAAGCGGGTGGATCATGAGGTCAAGAGATCGAGACCATCCTGGTCAACATGGTGAAACCCCATCTCTAGTAAAACTACAAAAAATTAGCTGGGCATGGTGGCGCGTACCTGTAGTCCCAGCTACTCAGGAGGCTGAGGCAGGAGAATTGCTTGAACCCGGGAGGCAGAGGTTGCGGTGAGCCGAGATCGCACCATTGCACTCCAGCCTGGGTAACAAGAGCGAAACTCCGTCTCCAAAAAAAAAAAAGAAAAAAAAAAAAAAAATGCAAAGCCGGGTGCTGTGGCCCATGCCTGTAATCCCAGCACTTTGAGAGGCCGAGGTGGGTGGATCACCTGAGGTCAGGAGTTCAAGACCAGACTAACCAACATGGCAAAACCCCATCTCTACTAAAAACACAAAAATTATCCTGGTGTGATGGCAGGCTGTAATCCCAGCTACTCAGGAGGGGGAGGCAGGAGAATCACTTGAACCCGGGAGGCAATGGTTACAGTGAGCTGAGATCACACCACTGCACTCCAGCCTGGGCAACAGAGCTAGACTCCATCAAAACAAACAAACAAACAAATAAAAACAAAGAAAAAGGAAAAACAATGCAGATACTCAGGGCCCAATTCAACCTACACATTACACAGCGAGAGGCTCTCACTGACTTAGCACACTGAGCTGTGTCTGCCTATTCCTTCCCTGGCCATACTGTCCACCCAGTTTAACCTTTTAAGATCATTGGAAATTTTAAGTACTTCAGCACCAAAATTTATAAACTGAGATTATGGGTTTCAGGAACCCATGAAGGTCCTGAAAATATGTATGGCAGTTTCATGGGGAGAGGAAACACAAGATGGTAAGGACCTATAAACATTCATAACCACTGGGATGCAGTAAAATGTTTTCACAGTTGGATGTGAGGCTTACAAACACAGGATTGGGGCATTCAATACTGTTTAGGAGCAAAGTAAACATTTTCCCCCCATAAAAAGCATTTGCCTCCTATTTAAGTACATTTGGAGTTTAAAAACATTTGGGAGGCCAAGGCAGGAGGATGGTTTGAGCCCAGGAGTTTGAGACCATCCTGGGCAAGATGGTAAGACCTGGTCTCTACAAGAAAACTAAAAAATTAGCCAGGCATGGTAGCAGGAATCTGTAGTGGCAGTTACTTGGGAGGCTGAGGCAGGAGGATCTCTTGAGCTCAGGAGTTTGAAGCAGCAGTGAGCTATGATTGTGCTGCTGCACTCCAGCCTAGATGACAGAACAAGACCCTGTCTCAAAAATAATAATAGCAGACTGGCTGGGCATGGTGGCTCACTCCTGTAATTCCAGCACTTTGGGAGGCCAAGCAGGTGGATCACCTGAGACCAGGAGTTCGAAACCAGCCTGACCAACATGGTGAAACCCCATCTCTACTAAAAATACAAAAAGAAAAATTGGCCAGGCATGGTGACATGCATCTGTAATCCCAGCTACTTAGGAGACTGAGGCAGGAGAATCGCTTGAACCCGGGAGGCAGAGGTTGCAGTGAGCCAAGATCACGCCACTGCACTCCAGCCTGGGTGACAGAGTGAGACTCCATCTCAAATAAATAAATAAATAATAGGCTAGGCAGAGTGGCTCACGCCTGTAATCCTAGCACTTTGGGAGGCCGTGGTGGGCAGACCACTTGAGATCAGGAGTTTGAGACCAGCCTGGCCAACATGCTGAAACCCTGTCTCTACTAAAAATGCAAAAAAGAAAAAAATTTGCTAGATGTGGTGGCACGTGCCTGTAATTCCACCTACTCAGGAGGCTGAGGCAGGAGAATCACTTGAACCCTGGAGGCAGAGGTTGCAGTGAGTGAATATCGAGCCACTGCACTCCAGCCTGGGTGACAGAGTGGGACTGCATCTCGAAAACAAAACAATAATAATAACACAAAGGGAACCAAGCAAGAAAA
>NW_016110359.1:4605-5785 GCF_001604975.1 Cebus imitator | reverse complement strand
AAAGTAAATCTAGCCTGTTTGATTTAAGTAATTGCCTGATATCTGCTCAGTTTTCACTGAAAATAGTTTTAAAATTAAAATATTAAAAATAGCTAAAATCATGAACGATTTGGTTGAAAACAAATAAATTGCTTTTTTGGAAACTGAATATGCTATATCCATGATTTCCTATTAATGTCAATGGTAATTATTGGAATTGTGGAACTTGGTTTGATTTCAAATGACTGTTCTAATGCAGCAACTCCAAGGCAAAAGTAGAATCAGATACTGCCAACCTTATATGATTTGTGGAAATCACCCACAGGTCATTTTGCATGTTACAGCACAAACCAATATGTAGACAACTAATTCTTTAATAGCAGATAAAATGACTTATTAAGATGAAAGTAAGAAAAAAAATCACCTTATAACTAGTGCCCCTTGAAAAATTTATTTCTGAAAATTTGCCTTATAGCAATTATTTTTCATTTGAAGACAGCACAGGAAAGGATGTTTTTCAGCTGTCTGTACCCCTAAATAATCTTACGTGACAGATTTGACTCTGGGTTATGCCTAGGAGCTGCTAAGTAGAATTATCATTTAATCTCTAGGCATGTCTACTCGATGTAATATTTTAGAGGAGCTATGAATTGAGATTAACATACCTTGAATTTGACTCTTAGCAGGAAGAGAAATTTAAATTATTTGCCAATACTAAATTTTAGTTACATTTTTTCTTTATATTTTTGAACATTTCAGTTGAGCAGGTGAACAGAATACATTAGGTATTACGAATCTAAACCAAACTGGAAAACATGAACATATAGTCATATCCTGCCTAATGTTTTCAGTATTATGATATTGATAAATGGTCCAAATAATTCCTAAGTATTCAATATTCCATCCATTCTTAAAAAGAAGTAAGGAATATTAGATAACTAAAATCCATATTCATACAAGCCACAGGGTTTGACTATAATAAGCTTAGAAAATAGGAGGAAAATAATTAAATTGACAAGGCCAAGAATTAATCCACAGCCAATTTCAGGACTAGAGGAACTAATGGCATAATAGCACTGTTTCTGCAAAAATACTGGCTTTTATTTCAAAAACAGTGTAAAATAGAAGATGTATTTATTTAACAAGAGATTATTTCTATCTCAAAAGGATCATATCTGATAGCTCATACACCACATAACAC
>NW_016110359.1:0-2072 GCF_001604975.1 Cebus imitator | reverse complement strand
GTCTACTTAGGAAATTTTTAGAAATATTCTAGTGATATACAATTGTGTTTGATCCTAGAAAGTAGAGTTATCTACTCAAAGTAGTTGCTAAAATATTAACCATAAATATCCTTCCACTCTCAACCTTTAAAGAAATAAATATTATTCACTAATGTGTTCATTTATTTTTAAACAATTTATCTATTGACTGCTATGTATCCTACTTGATGTTCAGTATAGGGATGAAGTAATGAATATGTGATTTATTAAATAAGAATTTACTAATCTGTTGGACTAAGCACAAAAGAAAGAGATCAACAGATCACAATTTCTGATTAAGTATCAGTTGATTCAACAAATAATTCCCCAAAGAAATGCAGTTCAATTACTAATTCCTCCCTGAAAAAAGAAAAACAATACTATCTTCAGTTTTCCAAAGTTTACATTTTATCTACAGGTACAAGAGCTTTTTTGAAAGAGTATGTCTTAAATCATTGATAATTAGCCCAGACAGGGAAAGTCACAATCCTGTTGACTGAGGTTTGGTACCTGCATGAATGGCTTACTTTTAGGTTAACGTAAAGGAGGAAAAAACAATCAATCCAGTTTCAGTAGAAAGCATAACAAATTTAGTGATTAATTTAGTGGGCCTGGTTAAGAAAGACTATTTTATGCATTTGGGGGGCAAGTTTTAAATTTACTTCATTAAGGTAATAATTAAAAAATGGGCATGCCAATTAGTCTTTTAAACTTTTTTTGAAATTACTACTTTATAGACCAATATACTCAAGAATGTAGACTTAGTTTTGTTTTGTTTTTTTCCTTCCAGCATGAATCAAATTAACATTTCTTCAATTGAGCAACAAAAGAAGTTGTTGAATGATGTTCACTAGACATGCTAGAGTAAAAACTGGACTGTCAGGTTACCATGAGCCACCCTGCAACTCTACACAGTAATTTTATTTAATCTATTTCTATTCATTTGTCTGTTTTAAAATGTTTCATACTTATGGTAAGGCTCAGAGGCCTGTATTATTCCATTTAGATATCAATTCCTCAATGAACTAATGAAAGGCATAGCTCAGCATGCTGCTGTTTCACAGTTTGAATAAAAAGTATAACCTTTCAGATACACTCAGAATAAAGTAAAATAGATCAAGAAGTGTGAAGAAGTAAGCCACATATGAAATTAGAGTGTATTGTCAAAATAGGTTTAAAAACAATGAAAAACTATTGTAAATATTCAATTCTCTGTCATACAAAAGCAGTAGATGAATGCAGAAAGAATGGTTTAGAAAAAAATAACAGATAGGAGGTAGGACTTAGTTGCAGCTCCCACTCAGACAGAGCAGTGTGTGGAGACTCACGCTGTTGTGAATTTTTGCTCCAAGGACCATCCCAGGTACATACCCAGAAAGCTAAGAAAATCCACAGACCCTTTGAAAGAAGTGGGTTGCTACTGCAGGCTCTGTGAGACAGTTGAAAAACTGAATGTCCAAAGTGTGAGAGGGAAATCAACTGCCCCTGAAAACACACATTCTCACTAGGTAATCTGAAGTTTCAGATCACAGGAGAAGGATCTGGCTTTACCTGAAGCTGAGATGAATTTGGAGATCCGAATAAAATATGTGGGTAGAGGAAGCAGTAGAAACAGCCAAACAGCCCTGTGGGAACTGTTGGTCCCCAGCAAAGCCATTTCTGACTTTGTCCTGCAGTTGTCCTTGGGGAGGGCTGCCAGTGGAATTAGAGAAAGACTACAGGGAGAGAAAACTTCCAGCTGAGCTCTATAACAATTTTGACTGAGCTCTGTAACAAATTTGACTTAAGTTTCTCATACAGAATCTGGGGGAAGGAGTGAACTGGGAGTACAGATCCAAACACAAAAGCCATGGCAGGCATCGAGGCCAGGAACCTTAAAGTTCTGCTTGCTTTCTCAGTGGGAAGTCTTGTAGCTTGGGGCAAGTTCTCAGCCCTGCTCATTGGCTTCTAGGAAATAAACTCAGTGCTGCTGGGGGAGCACGGTGAGACTGAGACTGGCCTTTTCAGCTTTGTTGGAGCTGGGTGAGGCCTGTCACTGTTGGCTTTACCTCACT
>NW_016110358.1:3457-5530 GCF_001604975.1 Cebus imitator | reverse complement strand
ATTTTGTATTTTTTTTTTTTAGAGAAATGTCTTTGCCATGTTGCCCAAGCTCTTCTCAAACTCCTGGGCTCAAGCAATCCGTCTGCCTTAGCCTCCCAAAGTGCTGGGATTATAGGCATGTACCACCATGCCTGGACTATTTTGCTTTTATTCTTTGCCTAATATTTTTTCTCTCTTTATGTAGACCTGTGTTTCTGACATGCATTACATTCCTTCTCTCTGAAGAACATTTAAAATATTTTCTTCCATGCAAGAATACTGGCAACAGATTAGCTCATTTTTTTTCTAAGAATGTTTTTATTTCTCTTTAAGTTTTGAAGGATTATTTTTCTGCATACAGATTCTGGATTCTGGGCTGGTTGAGAATTTTCTTCAGCATTTAAATATTTTAAATTTTTCCCCCTATTTTATCTCTCAGTATTTTCTTTTTGTCTTTGTTTTTCTGTAGTTTCAGTATATCATATGATTAGGTCTAGACTTTTTTGCCATTGATCATTTTTTATGTTCTTTGAGGGTCTAGGTTCTGTGGTTTGATGTCTGTCATTAATTTTGGAAAATATTTAGCCATTATTATTTCAAATATATCTTTTGGCTTTTTATATGTATGTTTTTTCTCCTTCTGACACTCTAATTATATATGTATTATACTTTTTGTAATTTTCCCAAAGTTCTCAGGCATTCTGCTTCTTCTTTTTATTATTTTTTCTCTTTTCAATTTTAGAAGTTTCTAATGACAAATTTTCAAGCTCATTGATTATTTTTCGACTGTGTCTAGTATACTCATAAGAACATCCAAGGCATTCCTAATTTCTGTTATAATGTTCTGTATTTCTAACATTTCCTTTTTTTCTTAGTTTTTCTTTTTTTAATATATATTTTATTGCACTTTAGGTTCTGGGGTACATATGCAGAACTTGCAGGATTGTTGCATAGGTACCTACATGGTAATGTGGTTTGCTGCCTCCATCCCATGTCACCTATATCTGGCATTTCTCCCCATGTCATCCCTTCCAAACCTCGCCACCCCCCGCTGTCCCTCCCCTAGCCCCACTCCAACAGACCCCAGTGTGTGATGTTCCCCTCCCTATGTCCATGCGTTCTCATTGTTCAACACCCACCTATGAGTGAGAACATGCAGTGTTTGATTTTCTGTTCTTGTATCAGTTTGCTGAGAATGATAGTTTCCAGACTCCTCCGTGTCCCTACAGAGGACACAAACTCATCATTTTTTATGGCTGCATAGTATTCCACGGTGTATATATACCATATTTTCTTTGTCCAGTCTATCATTGATGGGTATTTGGGTTCGTTCCAGGTCTTTCCTATTGTAAACAGTGCCACAGTGAACATACGTGTGCATGTGTCTTTATAATAGAATGATTTATAATCCTTTGCATATATACCCAGTAATGAGATTGCTGGGTCAAATGCAATTTCTATTTCTAGGTCTTTGAGGAATCGTCACACTGCCTTCCACAATGGTTGAACTAATTTACACTCCCACTAACAGTGTAAAAGTGTTCCAATTCCTCCACATCCTCTCCAGCAACTGTTATCTCCAGATTTTTAAATGATCGCCATTCTAAATGGCGTAAGATGGTATCTCAATACGGTTTTGATTTGCATTTCTCTAATGACCAGTGATGATGAGCATTTCTTCATATGTCTGTTGGCCTCATGTATGTCTTCTTTTGTAAAGTGTCTGTTCATACCCTTTACCCATACTTTCGAATGAGTTTGTTTTTTTCCTGTAAATATGCTTTAGTTCTATGTAGATTCTGGATATTAGCCCTTTGTCAAATGGGTGATTGCAAATATTTTTCCCATTCTGTTGGTTGCCGGTTCACTCTAATGATTGTTCTTTGGCTGTACAGAAGCTCTGGAGTTTAATTAGATTCCATTTGTCTATTTTGGCTTTTATTGCCAATGATTTTGGTGTTTTAGTCATGAAGTCCTTGCCTATGCCTGTGTCCTGAATGGTTTTGCCTAGGTTTTCTTCTAGGGTTTTTATGGTGCTAGGTCTTATGTTTAAGTCTTTAATCCATCTGGAGTTAATTTTAGTGTAAGGTGTCA
>NW_016110358.1:0-1362 GCF_001604975.1 Cebus imitator | reverse complement strand
TGAGGAGTGATTTACTTCCAATTATGTGGTCAATTTTAGAGTAGGTGTGATGTGGTGCTGAGAAGAATGTATATTCTGTGGATTTGGGGTGGAGAGTTCTGTAGATGTCTATTAGGTTTGCTTGGTCCAGATCTGACCTTGTTAATTTTCTGTCTCATTGATCTGTCAAATATTGACAGTGAAGTGTTAAGTCTCCCACTATTATTATGTGGGAGTCTAAGTCTCTTTGTAGGTTGTTAAGAACTTGCTTTATGTAACTGGGTGCTCCTGTATTGAGTGCGTATATATTTAGGATCATTAGCTCTTCTTGTTGCATTGATCCTTTTACCATTATGTAATGCCCTTCTTTGTCTCTTTTGATCTTTGTTGGTTTAAAGTCTATTTTATCAGAGACTAGGATTGCAACTCCTGATTTTTTTTTCTCTCCATTTGCTTAGTAAATCTTCCTCCATCCCTTATTTTGAGCCTATGTGTATCCTTGCACATGAGATGGGTTTCCTGGATACAGCACACCAATGGGTTCTGACTTGTTATCCAATTTGCCAGTCTGTGTCTTTTGATTGGGGAATTTAGCCCATTTGCATTTAAGGTTAATATTGGTATGTGTGAATTTGATCCTGGAATTTTGATGCTAGCTGGTTGTTTTGCCCATTAGTTGACACAGTTTCTTCATTGTTTTGATGCTCTTTACCATTTAGTACATTTTTGGAGTGGTTAGTACTGGTTGTTCCTTTCTATGTTTAGTGCTTCTTTCAGGAGCTCTTGTAAGGCAGGCCTGGTGATGATGAAATCTCTGAGAAATTGCTTGTTCATAAAGGATTTTATTTCTCCTTCACTTATGAAGCTTAGTTTGGCTAGATATGCAATTCTAGGTTGACAGTTCTTTTCTTTAAGGATGTTGAATATTGGCCCCCACTCTCTTCTGGCTTGTAGGATTTCTGCCAAGAGATCCACTGTGAGTCTGATGGGCTTCCCCTTGTGGGTAACCCGACCTTTCTCTCTAGCTGCCCTTAGCATTTTTTTCTTAATTTCAATCCTGGTGAATCTGATGATTATGTGCCTTGGGGTTGCTCATCTTGAGGAATATCTTTGTGATGGTCTCTGTATTTCCCAGACTTGAATATTGGCCTGCCTTGCTACGTTGGGGAAGTTCTCCTGGAGAATATCCTGAAGAGTGTTTTCCAGCTTCAATTCATTCTCTCCATCACATTCAGGTACACCTATCAAATGTAGATTAGGTCTTTTCACACAGTCCCATATTTCTTGGAGATTTTTTCATTTCTTTTTACTCTTTTTTCTCTAATCTTGCCTTCTCTTTTTATTTCATTGAGTTGATCTTCAGTCTCTGATATCCTTTCTTCT
>NW_016110357.1:0-2075 GCF_001604975.1 Cebus imitator | reverse complement strand
GCCTCCTGAGTAGCTGGGATTACAGGCACGCACCACCATGCCCAGCTGATTTTTTGTATTTTTAGTAGAGACGGGGTTTCACCATGTTGACCAGGACGGTCTCGATCTCTTGACCTCGTGATCCACCCACCTCGGCCTCCCAAAGTGCTGGGATTACAGGCTTGAGCCACCGAAGCTTTTCATCTTAATCACATCTGAAAACTTCCTTTTATAATGGAAAGTGTTAACAGGTTCCAGGAAATAAGATGAGGACATTTTTGGTGGGCCATTATTCTGCCTGATTCTACCACCACCACTACAAAAGCCTCAGATTTGTCAGGAGCTTTTTGTTTTTTTTGTTTTTTTTTTTTGAGATGGAGTTTCCCTCTTGTTGCCCAGGCTGGAGTGCAATGGCTCAATCTTGGCTCACTGCAACCTCCACCTCCTGGGTTGAAGTGATTCTCCTGCCTTGGCCTCCTGAGCAGCTGGGATTACAGATGTGCACCACCATCCTAGGCTAATTTTTGTATTTTTAGTAGAGACGGGGTTTTAACATGTTGGTTAGGCTGGTCTCAAACTCCTGACCTCAAGTGATCCACCACCTTGGCCGCCCAAAATGCTGGGATTACAGGTGTGAGCCACCAAACTCGGCTCATTGGGTCCTTTTTACGTCACCAAAAGAGGCTTGGAGTATGTAGATAAGCACAGTGTCTTCTGATCTCATTCACATTGTCCATACATTTCTTAGGATATTGTAAATATTCTGGGTCCACAGTGTTGTTTCTAGCTATTTTCTTTTTTTTTTTTGAGACAGAGTTTTACTCTGTTACCCAGTGGTCTCAGCTCACTGCAACCTCTGCCTCCCACTTTCAAGTTATTCTCCTGCCTCGGCCTCCTGAGTAGCTGCGACTACAGGTGCATACCACCACACCCAGCTAATTTTTATATTTTTAGTAGAAGGGGGATTTCATTGTGTTGGCCAGGCTGGTCTCAAACTCCTGACCTCATCATCCTTCCGCTTTGGCCTCCCAAAATGCTGGGATTACAAGCATGAGTCACCATGCCCAGCCATTTCTGGCTCTTAAACTTTGGAAAGTCTTTATCTTTTAAGTGGTAGGCTAGAACTTGTGCAAGGAGAGCGACCCTATGTGAAGAGTGTTTTGAATCTGAGAGTGAGATGTCAGGCAACAACCACATATTTCACTTACCTGGCAGGAAAGATACCCTGAGCACAAAGGTGGTTTCACAGGGCGAGGTTCACTAATTACATTGTTTGTGCTAGCCCCTGTGGTTTTCCCAAATGTGGGAGACTCAACTGCATAATTTGTGGTAGTGGGCCACTGTGTTCATGTTTTCCCCTGTGTTATTCTTTGTCAAGTGGGAGGTAGCCAATGTGATTAGTTGTCAGTGGTTGTTTTTGGCTTCTCCTTCCTTGTTTCTTGTGAACTGTTGTCCTTAAATTTCCACAGAAGTGACAAGCTGTACTACTGTTTAGTATGTGATAGTAACAGGCTTCATTGGTGTTTTCTCTTGTCTGTTTTCCCTTAATCCAGTATAAGCTTTGTACACAACATATATGTCGGCTGAATCAAATGAACTGAAAATCAAACTCAGGAAGGATTTCCTTCAAGCATTTTTATTTTTAGAGACAGGGCCTTGCTCTGTCTCCCAGACTGGAGTACAGTGGTGCTTGATCATGGCTCAAAGCAGCCTTGACCTCCTAGGCTCAAGCAGTGCTCTCCCCTCAGCCTCCCAAGTAGCTATACAGGCATGTGCCACCATGGCTGGCTAATTTTTTTTTTTTTTTTTAGATGGAGTTTTCCTCTTGTTGCCCAGTGCAATGGTATGATCTTGGCTCACAGCAGCTTCCACCTCCTGATTTCAAACGATTCTCCTGCCTCATCCTCCTGAGTAGCTGAGATTATAGGCACCCAATACCACGCCTGGCTACTCTTTTGTACTTTTTAGTAGAGACGGGATTTCACCATATTGGCTAGGCTGGTCTTTAACTCCTGACCTTGGGTGATCTGCTTGCCTCAGCCTCCCAAAGTGCTGGGATTACAGGTGTCAGCCACTGTGCCTGCTCGGCTAATTTT
>NW_016110356.1:0-2077 GCF_001604975.1 Cebus imitator | reverse complement strand
TTTTTCTGGACACCCATAGCCCCTTTTCCTGATAAGATAAGCTCCATATTTATCTTATTGTGTGAGTGAGTGAGCAAGTGTGTGTGTATGCACCCATGTGTCAGTCGTGGGTGGGTGTGTGCTGAGCAGTGTGGGGGAATGAAACACAGCATTGGCAGGACTGCAGCATAAGAGAGGCCCCATCATTCTCCCTAAGCTCCTGGCCTGGGTCACCCAGGAAATAAAAAAACTAATGAAATTAAGTGGGGAAAATGCTGTGTGAAATAATTTAATTGGAAATTTCATTTTACATAAATAAAATAAAGAATTTCAATTAATTTCTTAATGGAAACCCTCTCATAAAACTGACAAATGTTTCAGGATCATTTTCAGGGTGGCATTCTGAAATCATTTGATTAATCAAGCAAATTAAACTAAGAGGAGCAGGCTTTGCTTTCATCATACAGATAAAGGTAATAGCAGAAGATGAAGGAAAGAACAACTCCAGGGATCTATCCTTAATGCTTACTTAGTATTACTGAGCCTGGCTTAAAGAAAATACCCGTCTTCCTTAGTTCACAGAGAAGAACATGGAAAAAACTTCTTCTCTACAAAATATAAGACCATTATTATTATAGGTGGTCCCCAACATCTTGAAGGGCTGGCATCTGGGCTCAGCAGGGTCAGGGGAGGAGCCCTACTGTGCAGATAAAATGTGTCCTTTCTTTAGAAGTTTTGCTTTTGTATGAATAAGTGAGTTGTTAAGTTTTGTTATTAAGGTTATGCATCCTCCATAAAGTGAAACTGTGGAGCTTTTTAAATCTTCTTCTATCATTTGGAAAGGTTTAATAACATTGGAATTTCCTCTTCTCAAAAGGTTAGAAAGAACTCACCAGGGAAAATTTCTGGACCTGATGCCTTTATTAACGGTGTGTCCTTCATAATTTTTCCAAATTTCCCTTTGGGAACTGATTGATTTAAGTTCCCTACCATTTTGGGTCAATTTTAGTCATTCTGTTTAAATGAGCTATGTCATCTAAGTGTTCAGCTTTTTTTTCCTAGAGCTTCATTATTCTCCAATAATCCTTTAACATCTTCTGAATTGAAGATTAGGCTTCCTTTTTCATTCTTGAGTATTTTTGCTTCATTTTCTTAATCAGCCTTAAAAGGATTTATCTATTTTATGGCCATCTTTTTTCAAGATTTTGTTGTTTTACCAATTCCTTAAGGTGACTGTTAAATTCCTTTATTTTTGTCTTTCTCTCTAATTAAAACGTTTAAGTCTATAAATTTTCCCCTGACTAGAGCTCTTGCTCCAGGTTTACCTATGAAGTGTTTTGTTTCATTCCTTCTAGATATCTGTTATTTGAATTTTTATTTTCTCCCCTTTTCTTTGGTCCAATTAGGCAGGACATTTTATTGATCCTTACTTATTTAATATTTCATTTACGTATGCTCAGAGAATGTGACCTTATGAAACTTCACTTTCTGAAACATGTTCAACTTTTCTTTGTGGCTAAGTATATAACTAAATTTTACCTTTAGTGGGATTTAAGATTAAAAATATTAAAACTATAAAAAGAAAAAAAAGACACCAGCCTGGGCAGCATGGTGAAACCTCGTTTCCACAAAAAAACTTTTTTTTCTTTTTTTTTTTGAGACTGCATTTCGCTCTTGTCACCAAGGCTGGAAGGCAGTGGCACGATCACAGCTCACTGTAACCTCCTCCTCCTGGGTTCAAGTGATTCTCCTGCCTCAACCTACCAAGTAGCTGGGATTAAAAGCTTGTGCCATCAGGCCCAGCTAATTTTTGTATTTTTAGTAGAGACAGGGTTTCACCAAGTTGGCCAGGCTGGTCTCGAACTCCTGACCTCAGGTAATCTACCCGCCTTGGCCTCCCAAAGTGCTGGGATTACAGGTGTGAGCCACCATGGCCAGCCACAAAAAACTTCTTTAAAAAATTAGCCAGGCATGGTAGTAGTGTGCACCTGTAGTCCCAGCTACTCAGAAAGCTAAAACGGAAGGATTGCTTGAACCAGGGGGGCAAAGGTTGCAGTCAGCTGGGATCATGCCACTGCACTCCAGCCTTGAGAAGAAA
>NW_016110355.1:0-2079 GCF_001604975.1 Cebus imitator | reverse complement strand
CAGGAGGTGAATGACAGAATCCCCTGGCCCTTGGAATGTCTGAAACCTTTTCATACCCATCCCCGCTCCTCACCCCCACTCCCAAGGTGGTTTTTTGGATAGAAAAAGTCTTGGCACCTTCCTTTCAATGCCACAGGTTGGAGAGACGTGAGTCCTCTGTGGTCGCCGGCATAACAAATGACCCTGCAATCTGGCATACTTTTGTCTTAGTGCTAACTTTCTACACTTGATCCAGTACAACATTTGGAGGTCCCCAGCGAGATATTCTCTTTTTGTTATCACCAGACAAAAGCCATCTCAGAGTCTCACCTGGGTGGCCACTCCCACCTCAGGGGCCTCTGGGGAGGCACCCCCTGTTCTTTCCCAGGGCCCCGGAGTGCCACCATGGAGGATAAGTGACCTCTCAGCTGACATTCACCCGAAATTCCTCAGGGTCCTAAAAAAACCTCCGGAGGTAAGTCTGGTCTGGGAGCTAGTTCAAACGAAGGGCCTGAGTCGGGGGACTGACGAGTCATTGCAACTCTGACCTGGCAAGCCTCACCAAGTTGTTGCTTGAGGATTCTGGTAGCTGGTGCAGTGGGTATCAGTGTTCACCTTCTGGTGGCTGTCATAGTGGGTGGCAGCCCTCTGGTAGCTGGTGCAGTGGGTACCAGCATTTGCCTTCTGGTAGCTGGCATAGAGGGTACCAGCGTTTGCCTCTGGTAGCTGGCATAATGGGTGGCAGCGTTCGGTTGTTTTCCGTAACCTCTGTGTGAGTGACAGAGTGAGTGTGTATATATGAAGTCCCACGGCTGAAAGGCTACGGGGCTTGTGTAGGCCTTCACCCACGGTTCCACTGGGGTGTCATAGGGCATAACAGTGATTCACCTCAGAGCTGTCCTACTTGGACTTCCATCCTGAGGTGACCAGGCCCAGGGATTATACGGGTACACCTTAGCCAAGACGCCCCTGAAAATTCTTCTGGGAAAGTGGCCGGGCAGGCATCTGACTGGTCTCCCATCTGGGGGGCATCCACCCTTTGTCTGTCACTCTTGTATGTGGTCCTGTCTCGTCTGTAAATTTGTCAGTTTTATTAGACTCCTGCTAGCAGAAATACACTGGTTCAGGCCATCTTCCCTTGAAGCAGGAGATATCTTACCGTGGTTGACAAACCACTGGATGCAGGGAAATTTTATTGATTACACCCCAGCAGAAATTACTCTTTTCTCTTTTTTTCTCATCTTCTTCTTCTTCTATCACTGAGGTCTCACTCTTTCTTCCTTTGCCATGTGGCAGATAGTCTTAACTCTAGTTGTCTTTATTCTCTTCCTTGTTTTGGTCATTGTGGCCTGTAAATTCTCCCAGCCACCTCCACCGGGAAAAGAGTACTTTTGCCCGTGCTGGGTCAGATTCCATGTCAGGGAGGCCGTTGTGCCCTCGACACCTTGGAGGTAGTTTCTTTGGAGCTTGTGTGGAACAAAACCCTAGATCAGAGTTTACGGGTGCTCTTTCTCAGGCTGGGATGGAAAATAGGTAACTGCCTATTCTGCCAGGAAAGTGTCCAATGTTATGGGCAGTGCCCAACGGTGCATCACAGAAAGGTATATTGGCACTATCCTGGATGTTGGGAGGTAGGATGTTACCACTCCAGTAAAAACTGACTGGCAGCACTTCTGCACATTCTACCGGGTGTGGTGGGTCCAAAACACACATCCAGTAGACCTCTTAGTCCACCTGTTTGTCACTTCCTGATCTTTCTGAAGCAACTGGCCATTAAAAATTTATAAGGGGGAGGATTATGCCCGGGCAGCGCTAAACCTCCATAGTGCTTATTCTCGCCAGTTGTGGTTTGTGGGGGAAAAAGACCGCCACCTTACCTTGGCCCCTACCCCATGTTCCTCTGACTAGGACTAGGGATAAACCCTAAAATCCAGTTGTCTGGTCCTTGCAGGACCTGGCTGCAGAGGCCCTGCTAAAACCTGCTTTAAAGAGGGCCAAATTTTAAATTTGAGGCTTTCCAAAGTTGGCTTTACCACAGAAAGAGAAAGTAGGGAAGGGAGGAGAGGAGAAAAGAGAAGAGAAGGAGGGAAAGATAGAAAA
>NW_016110354.1:4313-5465 GCF_001604975.1 Cebus imitator | reverse complement strand
TAAACCCTATACTCCCGTTCATTCAGGAATATTCAAACGCAGCTTTTTGGAGAAACGTGTTTCTAATTCGCAGAATCTAAACATAGATGCAACTTCCGAAGGTGAACGAACACACAGTGGAGCAGTTGGAAAGAGACGTTCCTCGTATGATTTAGATGCGATATTAAAGCTAATTCTTAGAATCTGTATAGGGCTGGAAATATCTCTTTCCTGATTCTCCAACGAAAGTGTTTGTGAACTGCTACATTCACACAATAGTTCAACTCTGTAAGTTGAATATACACCTTGGCAATCATTCTACTATATAGCTACGTTTTTGTTTTAGACCCACATATTTCTCGTTAAACCCTATACTCCCGTTCACTCAAGAATATCCAAACGGAGCTTATTGGAGAAACGTGATTCTAACTCGCAGAATCTAAACATAGATGCAACTTCCGAAGGTGAACGAACACACAGTGGAGCAGTTTGAAATAGACGTTTCTCGTATGATTCAGATGCGATCTTAAAGCTAACTCTTCAGAGTCTGTATATGGGTGGAAATACCTCTCTCCAGATTCTCCAAAGAAAGGGTTAGTGAACTGCTACTTTCACACAATTGTTCAACTCTGTAAGTTGAATACACACCTTGAAAATCTTTATGATACATAGCTCCGTTTTTGTTTTAGAGCCAGATATTTCTCATTAAACCCTATACTCCCGTTCACTCAGGAATATCCAAACGCAGGTTTTTGGAGAAACGTGTTTCTAACTCGCAGAATCTAAACATAGATGCAACTTCGGATGGTGATTGAACACATAGTGGAGCAGTTTGAAAGAGACGTTTCTCGTATGATTTAGATGAGATCTTAAAGCTAATTCTTAAGAGTCTCTATTTGGCTGGAAATATCTGTTTCCTGATTGTCCAAAGAAAGGGTTAGTGAACTGCTATATTCACACAATAGTTCAACTCTGTAAGTTGAATATACACCTTGACAATCATTCTACTACATAGCTCCGTTTTTGTTTTAGAGCCAGATATTTCTCATTAAACCCTATACTCCCGTTCACTCAGGAATATTCAAACGCCACTTTTTGGAGAAACGTGTTTCTAACTCGCAGAATCTAAACATAGATGCAACTTCCGAAGGTGAACGAACACACAGTGGAGCA
>NW_016110354.1:0-2080 GCF_001604975.1 Cebus imitator | reverse complement strand
TATCTCTTTCCAGATTCTCCAAAGAAAGGGTTAGTGAACTGCTACATTCACACAATAGTTTAACTCTGTAAGTTTAATATATACCTTGACAATCAGTCTGCTACATACCTCCGCTTTTGTTTTAGAGCCAGATATTTCTCATTACACCCATTATTCGCATTCACTCAGGACTATCCAAACGCAGCTTTTAGAAGAAACGGGTTTCTAACTCGCTGAATCTAAACATAGATGCAACTTCCTAAGGTCAACGAACACACAGTGGAGCCGTTTGAAAGAGACGCTTCGCCTGTGGTTTAGACGCGATCTTAAAGCTAATTCTTATGAGCCTGTGTATGGCTGGAAATATGTCTTTACAGATTCTCCAAGGAAAGAGTTTCTGAACTGCTACATTACACATCTGTCTAACTCTGTTAGTTGAATACACACCTTGACAATCATTCTTCTACATAGCTCCGTTTTTGTTTTAGAGCCAGATATTTCTCATTACAGCCTATACTCCCATTCAGTAAGGAATATCCAAACGCAGATTTTAGAAGAAACGTGTTTCTAACTCGCTCAATCTAAACATAGATGCAACTTCCTAAGGTGAACGAACACAAAGCAGAGCCGTTTGAAACAGAGGTTTCTCCTGTGGTTTAGACGAGATCTTAAAGCTAATTCTTATGAGCCTGTATATGGCTGGAAATATCTCTTTCCAGATTCTCCAAGGAAAGGGTTTCTGAACTGCTTCATTCACACATATGTCTAACGCTGTAAGTTGAATACACACCTTGACAATCATTCTTCTACATAGCTCCGATTTTGTTTTAGAGCCACATATTTCTCATTACACCCTATACTCCCATTCAATAAGGAATATCAAAACGCAGATTTTAGAAGAAACGTGTTTCTAATTCGCTGAATCTAAACATAGATGCAAATTCCTAAGGTCAAGGAACACACAGTGGAGCAGTTTGAAAGAGACCTTTCTCCTGTGGTTTAGACGGGATCTTACCGCTAATTCTTAGGAGGTTGTATATGGCTGGAAATCTCTCTTTCCAGATTCTCCAAAGAAATGTCTTCTCAAATGTTACATTCACATATCTGTTTAAATCTCTAAGTTGAATATACACCTTGACAATCATTCTGCTACATAGCTTCGTTTTTGTTTTAGCGCCCGATATTTCTCATTACACCCTGTAGTCCCATTCACTCAGGAACATCCAAACGCAGCTTTTTTGAGAAATGTGTTTCTAACATACAGAATCTAAACTTAGATGCAACTTCCAAAGGTCAACGAACACACAGTGGAGCAGTTTTAAAGAGACGTTTCTCGTATGATTTAGATGCGATCTTAAAGCTAATTCATAAAGTCTGTATATGGCTGGAAATATCTCTTACCAGATTCTCCAAGGAAAGGGTTAGTGAACTGCTGCATTCACACAATTGTTTAACTCTGTAACTTTAATATACACCTTGACAATCATTCTGCTACATGGCTTCGTTTTTGTTTTAGAGCCAGATATTTCTCATTAAACCCTATGCTACCATTCACTCAGGAATATCCAAACGCCGCTTTTCGGAGAAACGTGTTTCTAACTCGCTGAATCTAAACATAGATGCAATTTCCTACGGTGAACGAACACACAGCAGAGGAGTTTGAAGGAGACGTTTCTCCTGTGGTATATACGGGATCATAAAGCTAATTATCATGACCCTCTATATGGCTGGAAATGTCTCTTTCCAGATTCTCCAAGGAAAGGATATCTGAAATGCTACATTCACACATCTGCTTAACTCTGTATGTTGTATACACAGCTTGACAATCATTCTTCTACATAGCTTCATTTTTGTTTTAGAGCCAGATATTTCTCATTACACCCCATACTCCCAATAACCGAGGAATATCCAAACGCAGCTTTTAGAAGAAACCTGTTTCTAACTCGCTAAATCTAAACATAGATGCAACTTCCTAATGTGAACCAAACACAGCAGAGCAGTTTGAAAGAGTCGTTTCTCCTGTGGTTTATACGCGATCATACCGCTAAATCTTATTAACCTGTACATGGCTGGAATTATCACTTTCCAGATTCTCCAAAGA
>NW_016110353.1:0-2083 GCF_001604975.1 Cebus imitator | reverse complement strand
CTAAAGTGCTGGGATTACAGGCATGAGCCACTGCACCCGGCTGTTTCTTTTATTTTGAGACAGAATCCCACTCTGTTGCCCGGGCTGGAGTGCATTGGTGTGATCCTGGCTTACTGCAACCTTCACCTCACCAGTTCAATCGATCCTCCTGCCTCAGTGTCCCAAGTAGCTGAGATCTAATTTTTTTGTAATTTTACTAGAGATGGGGTTTCATCATGTAGGCCAGGCAGGTCTCGAACTCCTGATCTCAGGTGACCCACTCACCTTGGCCTCCCAAAGTGCTGGGATTATAAGTGTGAATCACTGTACCTGGCCTAACATTTCTTTCTTTCTCTCTGTCCCTCTCTCTCTCTGTCTTTTTTAAAAAATTGAGATGGCCACATTTCATTGCCCAGGCTGGAATGCAGTGGTGCAGTCATAGCTCACTGCAGCCTTGAACTTCTGGGTTCAAGCAATCTTCCCACCTTAGCCTCCCAAGTAGCTGCGATTACAGGTGTGCACCACCATGACTGGCTAAAAATATTTCTTTTCTTAGAGACAGGGACTTACCATGTTGACCAGGCTGGTCTCAAACTGCTAGCCTCAAGCAATCCTCCTGCCTTGGCCTCCCAAAGTGCTGGGATTATAGGCATGAGCCACCATGCCTGGGCTGACATTTTTTCATGGGTATCTGTTCTGTGCTAGATACTAGATCAGGCACTCAGGATACATAGATAGATAAGACGTGATCCCTGTCCTCTAGGAGCTTACAATCTGGAGAAGAGATTGACAGGTAAATAACTAGAGTTGATGAGTGCTATTAGAGAGCACATACAAAACTCTTTTTTTATTATATCATATTGGTTCACTGAAAGTTGTCTAGTGGCACATGCCTCTAATGCCAGCTACTCCAGAGGCTGAGGCAGGAGAATCACTTGAACCTGAAAGGCCAGGTGGCAGTGAGCTGAGATTGTGCCATTGTACTCCACCCTGGGCAACGAGAGCGAAACTCTGTCTCCAAAAAAAAAAAAAAAAAAAAAAAAAAAGACCAAGACCAAGAACATTATAATATTATATGAAAATATTTTTGTTCTTGTGGATACGAAGTTCTGAGGATGCTATTTTTGGACAGTAAATCAGAGATTAATAAGACAGTGCAGCAGGAGAGAAAATAAGAGAACATGTTATTTAGAACTTAGAAGAATGCACATGTTTGTGGTCAAGTGCTGTTCACGATAAGGAGAGGAATTAGGAAAGGTTTCTTAGGGGAGGAAGCATTCAAATTAGGGTTAAGAAGATAGGTGAGGTTTGGACCAGAGGAAGTGGGAGGCTGATTATCCCAGGAGGTAGGTGTTAGAAGGATGGGTTTTGGGGATAATCATAGTGTTTGAAGGGAAATTAAGAGATGAGATTGGAGAGGCAGGTAGGTTGAGGACAGTTCTTTGAAGAGTTTGAAACCAAGCTAAGGAGCTTGAACTTAATCTGTCAGATGAAGGGGAGTTACTGGGATTTTTGAGTAACTCATATAGATGACTACTTTATTATGTAGGATGAATTGGTAAAGCAAAAACAGGAGACTTACAGTAGCACAGAAGAGAAGCAATAAGAGATGTAATTTCTACCTTTTATTGAAGAAACTTTTTTTTAAAGTTGGGGTTTCACCATGTTGGTCAGGCTGGTCTTGAATTCCTGACCTCAGGTGATCTGCCCGCCTTGGCCTCCAAAGTGCTTGGATTACAGGCGTGAGCCACCACGCCTGGCCGAAACTTTTTTTTTTTTTTAAATGGAGTTTCGCTCTTGTTGCCTAGGATGTAGTTGCCCTGGCTGGTGCAATCTCAGCTCACTACAACCTCTGCCTGCCAGGTTCAAGCAGTTCTTCTGCCGCAGCCTCCGGAGTAGCTGGGATTAGGCACCCACCACCACATCTGGCTAATTTTTTGTACTTTTAGTAGAGATGAGGTTTCACCATGTTGGCTAGGCTGGCCTCGAATTCCTGACCTCAGCTGATCCACCCAGCCTGGCCTCCCAAAGTGCTGGGATTGCAGGTGTGAGCCACCACACCTGACTTGAACACACTTTTCTTTTTTTTTTTTTTTTTTTTTTT
>NW_016110352.1:0-2083 GCF_001604975.1 Cebus imitator | reverse complement strand
TTTTAGTAGAGACGGGGTTTCACCATGTTGACCAGGATGGTCTCGATCTCTTGACCTCGTGATCCACCCGCCTCGGCCTCCCAAAGTGCTGGGATTACAGGCTTGAGCCACCACGCCCGGCCCATCCCCAGAATTTTTAAAGTATTGCCCTAACTGACACCTGCTTACCAGGCTTGGAGGATTTTACTGCCATCTTAATTCCTAATTATTTGTGTGCTTTTAGGACCTTCTCTTTATCATTGGTATTCTGAAACTTAACGGAGATGTATCTTGGTGTGGGTCTTTTTCATTCATTATTATGGATACTTTATAGGCCCTTTGGAGCCTTGATCTAGCATTTCTGAAAATTTCCTCGTATTTCTTTGAAACCTTCTCTCCCTCTTCCATTTTCTTTGTTCTCTTCTCAAACTCTTGTTATTTAGATATTGGATGTATCTGAATTATTTAATCTTTAAAATGTTTCTTTCCTATTGATCTTTGCTTTGACTCTCTTCTTCCTTTTAAAAATAAACAAAGGGTCTTGGCTCACGCCTATAATCCCAGCGCTTTGGGATGCTGAGGTGGGAAGATCACGAGATCAGAGTTGGAGACTAGCATGACCAACATGGTAAAACCCTGTCTCCACTAAAATTACAAAAATTAGCCGGGCGTGGTGGCGTGCGCCTATAATCTCAGCCACTCAGGAGGCTGAGGCAGGAGAATCGCTTGAACCTAGAAGGCAGAGGTTGCAGTGAGCTGAGATCACACCACTACACTCCAGCCTGGTGACAAAGAGAGACTCCGTGTCAAAATAAATAAATAAAAATAAATAGCTGGGTGTGGTGGCTCATGCCTGTAATCCCAGCACTTTGGGAGGCTGAGGCGGGTTGATCAGGAGGTCAGGAGTTCAAGACCATCCTGGCCAAGATGATGAAACCCTGTCTCTACTACGAATACAAAAATTAGCCAGGCATGGTGGTGGGTGCCTGTAATCCCAGCTACTTGGGAGGCTGAAGGAGAGAATTGCACCAACCCGTGAGGTGGAGGTTGCAGTGAGCCAAAATCGTGCCACTACATTCCAGCCTGGGAGACAGAGTGAGACTGTGTCAAAACAAACAAACAGACAGACAGACAAAGGGCGGCCCAGGCACATTGGCTTACATACGTAATTCCAGCACTTTGGGAGGCTGAGGTGGGAGAATAGCTTGAGCCCAGGAGTTTGAGACCAGCCTAAGCAATATAGCGAGACCTCATTTCTATAAATAATTTGGAAATTAGCAGGGCCTAGTGACTCATGCTTGTCGTCCTAGCTACTCAGGGCTGAGGCAGGAGAATCAGGAGAATCACTTGAGGCCTGGCAGTTGAGGCTACAGTGAGCTGTGATCGCACCACCGTATTCTAGTCTGGACAACAGAACGAGACCTCATCTCAAAAACAAATAAGTAGCCCGGGTGCGGTGGCTCACTCCTATAATCCCAGCCCTTTGGGAGGCCAAGGCAGATGGATCACTTGAACCCAGAAGCTCGAGACCAGGCTAGCCAACGTGGCAAAACCCTGTGTCTACCTACTAAAAATACAAAAATTAGTCAAACATGTTGGCACATACTTGTATTTATTTTTTACTTTTATATTTTTGAGACAGAGTCTCGCTCTGTCGCCCTGCTGGAGTGCAGTGGTGTGATCTTGGCTTACTACAACCTCTGACTCCTGGGTTCAAGCAATTCTCGTCCTCAGCCTTCCAAGTAGCTAGGATTACAGGCACGTGCCACCACACCTAGCTAATTTTTGTATTTTTAGTCAACAAGATTTTACCATGTTGGCCAGGATGGTCTCCATCTCCTGGCCTCATGATCCATCCTCTTAAGCTTCCCAAAGTGCTGGGATTACGGTGTGAGCCATCGCTTCTGGCATTTATTTTATTTATTTATTTATTTTTGAATGGCATGTACTTGTAAATCCCAGCTACTTCGGAGGCTGAGACATGAGAATTGCTTGAACCTGGGAGGTGGAGGTTGCAGTGAGTCAAGTCCCTGGCTTCCAGCCTGAGGAACAGCAATACCCTGTCTCAAAAAATAAATACACATGAAATGGCAGAATAACCAGG
>NW_016110351.1:0-2084 GCF_001604975.1 Cebus imitator | reverse complement strand
AAGTGCTAAAGTAACTCGCTCTGAATTCAGATTTCTCAGCTCATCTTTTATGTGCACTTAGGCTATCTCTATCTTTTCTTGTAGTGCTATAGCTATATAAGATTTCTTTCTGGGCTTTTTTCCCTGGCGGGGGTTTTGGTGAGCAGGCTGGGCCGGGAACTGCTGTGAGTTATTAGCTCGCGGTATTGCAGACTCTGAGAGGAGGGGACCCGGTTCCTGGGTGAGTGTCCAGGCATGCCAGCGGAACGGCCCGTGGGCAGCGGCGGCTCACAAACTCCAGAAATGGTTGAACAATTAGACACTGCCGTGATTACCCCAGCCATGCTAGAAGAGGAAGAACAGCTCGAAGCTGCTGGACTAGAGAGAGAGCGGAAGATGCTGGAAAAGGCTCGCATGTCTTGGGATAGAGAGTCGACAGAAATTCGGTACCGTCGACTTCAACATTTGCTTGAAAAAAGCAATATCTACTCCAAATTTTTATTGACGAAAATGGAACAGCAACAATTGGAGGAACAGAAGAAGAAAGAAAAATTGGAGAGAAAAAAGGAGTCTTTAAAAGTTAAAAAGGGTAAAAATTCAATTGACACAAGTGAAGAGAAGCCAGTCATGAGAAAGAAAAGAGGAAGAGAAGATGAATCATACAATATTTCAGAGGTCATGTCAAAAGAGGAAATTTTGTCTGTGGTTAAAAAAAATAAAAAGAATGAGGATGAAAACTCCTCTTCTACTAATCTCTGTGTAGAGGATCTTCAGAAAAATAAAGAGTCGAATAGTATAATTAAAGATAGATTGTCTCAAACGGTTAGGCAGAATGCGAAATTCTTTTTTGACCCAGTCCGGAAATGTAATGGTCAGCCAGTGCCTTTTCAACAACCAAAGCACTTCACAGGAGGAGTTATGCGATGGTACCAAGTAGAAGGCATGGAATGGCTTAGGATGCTTTGGGAAAATGGAATTAATGGCATTTTAGCAGATGAAATGGGATTGGGAAAGACAGTTCAGTGCATTGCTACAATTGCATTGATGATTCAGAGAGGAGTACCAGGACCTTTTCTTGTCTGTGGCCCATTATCTACACTTCCTAACTGGATGGCTGAGTTCAAAAGATTTACACCAGATATCCCTACTATGTTATATCATGGAACCCAGGAGGAACGTCAAAAATTGGTAAGGAATATTCACAAACGGCAAGGGACTCTGCAGATTCATCCTGTGGTGGTTACATCATTTGAAATAGCCATGAGAGACAGAAATGCATTACAGCATTGCTATTGGAAATACTTAATAGTAGATGAAGGACACAGGATTAAGAATATGAAGTGCCGTCTAATCAGGGAGTTAAAACGATTCAATGCTGATAACAAACTTCTTTTGACTGGTACTCCCTTGCAAAACAATTTATCAGAACTTTGGTCATTGCTAAACTTTTTGTTGCCAGATGTATTTGATGACTTGAAAAGCTTTGAGTCTTGGTTTGACATCACCAGTCTTTCTGAAACTGCTGAAGATATTATTGCTAAAGAAAGAGAACAGAACGTATTGCATATGCTGCACCAGATTTTAACACCTTTCTTGTTGAGAAGACTAAAGTCTGATGTTGCTCTTGAAGTTCCTCCTAAACGAGAAGTAGTTGTTTATGCGCCACTTTCAAAGAAACAAGAGATCTTTTATACAGCCATTGTGAACCGTACAATTGCAAACATGTTTGGATCCAGTGAGAAAGAAACAGTTGAGTTAAGTCCTACTGGTCGACCAAAACGGCGAACTAGAAAATCAATAAATTACAGCAAAATAGATGATTTCCCTAATGAATTGGAAAAATTGATGAGTCAAATACAGCCAGAGGTGGACCGAGAAAGGTTTGAATTTGAAAATGAATTAAGTGTTCTTTAAACTGTGGTCATCTTTTGCGTATCTCATATATA
Source organism: Cebus imitator (assembly GCF_001604975.1). NCBI lineage: Eukaryota > Metazoa > Chordata > Mammalia > Primates > Cebidae > Cebus > Cebus imitator. Next base: position 159 of record NW_016110351.1, on the reverse strand, counting down.
TGCATTATTTGTTTTGGTAGAACTGTTGTGGAAGTGAATATCCCTGTAGAATCTGAAGTTAATCTGAAGCTGCAGAATATAATGATGCTACTTCGCAAATGTTGTAATCATCCATATTTGATTGAGTATCCTATAGACCCTGTTACACAAGAGTTTAAG
>NW_016110350.1:0-2087 GCF_001604975.1 Cebus imitator | reverse complement strand
TGTGGTTATTTTTTTTAATATTGCTGATGTTGCTTTGGTGTTCTTTCATTTCTAGATCTATGAGGAAGCTCCTTCTCTTCCTTCTTAACCTACAATTTAATAGATTTTGCTTTCGTCAGTTGAAAAGAAACATGTTTTAAATAGTTTCTGATTTTCACGACACTCTAGAATTCAGAAAATGATTTAGTCTTCTTAACTTTTCATGGAAATATAGTTATTTTCATAAATTCAATGAAGAATATTTTCTTTTTGCTGGCATGAAATAGCATTGTGCAGTAAGGGTTATTTTGGGGTTGTCGTACTTGGAAGTGATTCTCCTTTAATCAGGTGGGATAAGCCACTTTATATGCAGAATTGATGCCACAAAGCTATTGCAGGAGAGCATGCTGGGCCGTTGGGTCCCAGCCTCACAGTGAAGCAGGGAAGTCTGCAAAACAAACCTCTGCAACACTGACCTAGGAAGGAAGGGGTGATTTATTCTGCCAGGAGCAGGAAGGCATAGGTGCCTAACAGCAAGCTCAGCTCACCAAGAACAAAGAAAGTTCCCACCCTTTTAAAAGCTTACAACTCTAGAAATTTACCTGTGAAAGAGTCTTGAGCCTTGGAGTAGGGTGGGGTACAGTGACTTAGGTGGGGGTTTGATCATGTTTAAGTAAAAACAATGCCTTCCCGAAAGATTCCTCCATACCATGCCGGCAAGCTATAGCAGGGTGATGAAAAGTGGCCCCCGGTCTGCCAGCCTTTACGTCCCCTATTGAAATGCAACGTGGAAGTCAAGGGGGAGGTGGTCTTAGATGCTTAAGCGTGATTAAGGGCCTCCTTCCTCAACAGGTGGCGGGGAAGGTGGCTTCCTGTAGGCCAGGAGCATCAACCGTTGTAGGGAACTTTGAGAAGAGAGGAAAACATCCAAAGTTACAGGCACATAGGTGAGATCTGGTAGCAACGGCTCCTTGAACTCAGTTTCCTAGCAGATAAAAGAGGCTTTTACGAATCCCCGCTAAGATGCTAATTCCAGGGCCATGGCAGTTGCTCAATGCTGCACAGCACTCTAGATTTGAAAGCCATGGGCTGGATGCAGAGGCTCATGCCTATAATCCCAACACTTTGGGAGGCCGAGACGAGCCGATCACTCGAAGCCAAGAGTTCGAGACCAGCCTGGCCAACATGGAAATACCCCATCTCTACTAAAAATACAAAAGTTGGCTAGGCATGGTGGCACACGCCTGTAATCCCAGCTACTCAGGTGACTGAGGCAGGAGAATCGCTTGAACCTAGGAGGCGGAAGTTGCAGTGAGCCGAGATTGCGCCATTGCACTCCAGCCCAAGTTTGCTGCCCGGGAGTTTTCTCGTGGCTTGGTCCATCTTCAGGCTTGGCAAATGACCACAGGTCAAGTCTGCAGTGAGCTATGATCACACCACGGCACTCCAGCCTAAGCAACAGAGCAAGACCCTATATGAAATTAAAAAAAAAAAGAAGGGATAAAAATGGGAAAAATCAACATTCTGAAAAAGAATATCTAAGACAGTGAAAGGCAAGAGTCTATAGTGGTGTGCCCTGGGGCTCTGCAGGTGGAGTTTAATCATTTTATTACAGTGCATCCTGTCATCCAAACTCCTCACTTAGAGGTGGGGAAGCTGGGCCAGGTGCAGTGGCTCACGCCTATAATCCTAGCACGTTGGCAGGCCAAGGTGGGCAGATTACGAGGTCAGGAGTCTGAGACTAGCCTGGCCAGCATGGTGAAACCCTGTCTCTACTAAAAATACAAAAATTAGCTGGGCGTGTTGGCACATGCCTGCAATCTCAGCTACTCAGGAGGCTGAGGCAGGAGAATCACTTGAACCAGTGAGGCAGAGGTTGCAGGGAGCCTTGATTGAACCACTGCACTCCAGCCTGGGTGACAGAGTGAGACTCCCTCCCACCCAGAAAAAAGTTCCAGAGAAGCTGGGTTTGTGTTTTGTAAGTAGGCTACTAGGGGTTACATAGTGGGTTCACCTGTCCCTCCATCTGTCCATCACCTGGACTCAGTCTGGATGACAGGCTTGGAACACATTAGGACGCAGGCTGCCATGGCCTGTAATTGTGCATG
>NW_016110349.1:0-2088 GCF_001604975.1 Cebus imitator | reverse complement strand
CCCATTTATTTATTTTATTGCATTTTAGGTTTTGGGAAAAGCACTGCTTTTTAGCTTTCTTAGACACTTCAGAAACTGCTTTTCCAAAAGTGGACAGGACCGTTGTGACACTTGCCTCTCTCATATTTGTGAAAAAGATGGCAAAGGGAGTAGAAAAAGTAAAAGGCTATAAAATCAGAACTCAGGTTCTCCTTAGTACACTGCAATAATTAACTGTGTGACTTTGGGTCACTTAAGTACTCTGGGACTACTATTTACCCCCATGAATAATGCTAGCTGATCTTGAAGATTGCTCCACACTTAGACAAAAAATTTTCTTAGCTATTTTATAAAATACTCTTAGTTAATATTTAAACTTTCAGTTAATTTTTAAATAAAAACAAATTATCTGTTTTTAATATTCTACTCTTGTCTTTTACATTTCTAAGCATGAAGGTGTCCACAGCTTACCTTTCCAATTTTTGCTGCAGAACATTTATTTCCTCCTTCAACTTTCGAATGCACTCTCTCTTATTCCGAATAAGCTCTTTGCTCCTGTACATGTACCTAAGCAAATAATCCCACAAACACAATTTATATTTAACAACATTAATAACATAAAGTCTCAATAAACTAAAGATTCAAGGAAACTTCTTCAATCAGATAAAGGGCGTCTGTGAAAAACATACAGCTGACATTATACCTAAGAGTAAGACTGATGCATTCCCCCCAAGATTAGGAGCAAGGATACTCATTCTTGCTACTTCTAATCAATGTTTAACTGAAGGTATAACCAATGCAATAAAGTAAGAAAAACAAATTAAAGGCATGCAGATAGTAAAGAAAGAAGTAAAGCTGCCTTTTAGTTCCACATGATATAATTATCTACACATAAAATTTCAAGAAACCTAAAAAAAATACATCAGAACTAATAAGTGAGTTTGGTAAAGTCAAAGGATACAAAGTCAATTGGGAAAAAGAAAAAAAAAAAGGCCAGGCATAGTGGCTCATACCTGTAAGCCCAGCGCTTTGGGAGGCTGAGGTAGGTGGATCACCTGAGGTCAGGAGTTCAAGACCAGCCTGACCAACATGAAGAAACCCCATCTCCACTAAATTAGCCAGGCATAGTGGTACATGCCTGTAATCCGTTACTCAGGAGGCTGAGGCAGGAGAATCATTTGAACCCAGGAGGCGGAGGATGCAGCAAGCCGAGATCGCACATTGCACTCCAGCCTGGGCAACAACGTGAAACTCCACCTCAAAAAAAAAAAAAAAAAAAAAAAAAAAAAAAAAAAAAAAAAAAAAAAAAAAGAGAGAGAGAGAGAGAGAGAGATGAGGTCTCTCTATGTTGCACAGGCTGGTCTCAAACTCCTGGGCACAGTCAATCCTCCTGCCTCAACCTCCCATATAGCTGGGATTACAAGCACATGATACTGCGTTCAGCTGGTATGGTTGGTTCTATAAAAATAATTTTAAAATTCCAGCCTTACAAAGTAAAACCTTTAAAGTAAAATACTGCCACACTTAGGAGTTCTGTAAATCACTTCCAGGACAGTATCTGAGGAACCAGTTTCTAGCTTAAGTCTTTACTAAGACAGACGACTAATCACATCTTGTAAGTTCTTCTGGAGTGAGAGGAAGATGAAGTAGCAGTGGGGGTACAGTGCAGGGTCCATCTTAGGCCTGGTAGGGAAAGTGTTGCCCTTGAGGGAAATTAATGGCCTAATAAGGGAGTGGGTGGAGGTGGGGCAGTCATAGATAAAAAACTGTTAAGTGGATAAAGGGAGAATAAGCCACTGACTGTGTATGGGATCTTTTTCTTAAGTGCAAAATCAGTGGGATCTATCTAGACTAGAAAGAAATTACATGAACTCCTAAGGAAATCACAGAAAATCATTCCACAGAAATAGTGTAAAACCAACAATCAGAAAAGGAAAAATTCCTCCAAAAGAGAAAGAACTTTATATGCATCAGAAATATTAGCCCTTTTAATCAGCTAGCACTGCTCTAGGTAGAAAAGCACTGCTTTTTTTTTTTTTTTTTTTTCCCCATTTTTTTTTTTTTTTTTTTTTTTGGTTTTGGGAAAAGCACTGCTTTTTAGCTTTCTTA
>NW_016110348.1:0-2091 GCF_001604975.1 Cebus imitator | reverse complement strand
GTTCCTGCTTTCTGCACATGGCTAGCCAGCTTTCCCAACACCATTTATTGAACAGGGAATCCTTTCCCCATTGCTTGTTTTTGTCCGGTTTCTCAAAGATTGGATGGTTGTAGATATGTTGTGTTGCCTCCGAGGCCTCTATTCTGTTTCATTGGTCTATAGTTCTGTTTTGGTACCAGTACCATGCTGTTTTGATTACTGTAGCCTTGTAGTATAGTTTGAAGTCCGGTAGAGTGATGCCTCCCACTTTGTTCTTTTTGCTTAGAATTGACTTGGCTATGTGGGCTCTCTTTTGCTTCCATATGAAGTTTAAGGTGTTTTTTTCCTGTTCTGTGAAGAAGGTCATTGGTAGCTTGAGGAGGATAGCGACGAATCTGTAAATTACTTTGGGAAGTATGGCCATTTTCACAATATTGATTTTTCCTAACCATGAACATGGAATGTTTCTCCATCTGTTTGTGTCCTCTCTTATTTCGTTAAGCAGTGGTTTGTTGTTCTCCTTAAAGAGGTCCTTTACGTTCCTTGTTATTTGTATTCCTAGGTATTTTATTCTCTTTGTAGAAATTGTGAATGGCAGTTCATTCTTGATTTGGCTCTCTTTAAATTTGTTATAGGTGTTTAAGAATGCTTGTGATTTTTGCACATTGATTTTGTATCCTGAGACATTGCTGAAGTTGTTTATCAGTTTCAGGAGTTTTGGACTGAGATGATGGGGTCTTCTAGATATACAATCATGTCTTCAGCAAATAGAGACAATTTGACTTCCTCCTTTCGTATTTGAATACCCTTTATTTTTTGCTATTGCCTGATTGCTCTGGTTAGAACTTCCAGTACTATACTGAATAGGAGTGGTGAGAGGGCATCCTTGTCTAGTGCCAGATTTCAAAGGGAATGTGTCTAGTTTTTGCCCATTCAGTATGATATTGGCTGTGGGTTTGTCGTAAATAGCTTTATTATTTTGAGATACATTCCATCAATACCTAGTTTATTGAGGTTTTTTAGCATAAAGGGCTGTTGAATTTTGTCAAAAGCCTTTTCTGCATCAATTGAGATAATCATGTGTTTTTTGTCTTTGGTTCTGTTTATGTGGTGAATTACGTTTACAGACTTGAGTATGTTGAATCAGCCTTGCATACCCAGGATGAATCATACTTGATCATGGAGGATAAGCTTTTTGATGTGCTGTTGCAATCAGCTTGCCAGTATTTTTTTGAAAATTTTTGCGTCTATGTTTATCACGGATATTGGCCTGAAGTTTTCTTTTCTTGTTGAGTCTCTGCTAGGTTTTGATATCAGGGTGATGTTGGTCTCATAAAATGATTTAGGAAGGATTACCTCTTTCTGGATTATTTGGATAGTTTCAGAAGGAATAGTACCAGCTCCTCTTTGTATGTCTGGTAGAATTCGGCTCTGAACCCATCTCGACCTGGGCTTTTTTTGGGTGGTAGGCTCCTAATTGCTGCCTCAACTTCAGACCTTGTTACTGGTCTGTTCAAGGTTTTGACTTCTTCCTGGTTTAGGCTTGGGAGGAGGCAAGTGTCCAGGAATTTATCCATTTCTTCCACGTTTATTAGTTTATGTGGATAGAGTTGTTGGTGATAATCTCTGACGATGGTTTGAATTACTGTGGAATCTGTGGTCACATCCCCTTTATCGTTTATTATTGCATCAACTTGGTTATTTTCTCATTTCTTTTTTTTAATCTGGCTAGCGGTCTGTCTATTTTGTTGATCTTTTCAAAACCTCGCTCCTGGATTTATTGATTTTTTGAAGGTTTTTTTTGAGTCTCTATCTCCTTCAGTTCTGCTCTGATCTTAGTTGTTTCTTGTCTTCTGCTAGGTTTTGGGTTTTTTTGGTCTTGCTTCTCCAGCTCTTTCAATTTTTATGATAGGGTGTCAATTTTAGCTTTCCTTGCTTTTCATGTGGGCACTTATTGCTATATATTTCCTTTAGCAACTGCTTTAAATGTGTAACAGAGATTCTGGTATGTTGTATCTTCATTCTTGTTGGTTTCGAAGAACATCTTTATTTCTGCCTTCATTTCATTGTTTATCCAGTCAACATTCAAGAGCAAGTTGTTCAGTTTCCATG
>NW_016110347.1:0-2093 GCF_001604975.1 Cebus imitator | reverse complement strand
GGGCAGTATCCTGGGAAATCTAAAAGACATGGCCCTGAACATAGGCAATGAGATTGATGCTCAAAATCCACGAATAAAACGAATCACAGACAAGGTAAAAAGCTTTTAATTGCTATAAGAAAATGAGACATCTGGTTCAGTGTTTCAGTAATAGACATCTGTGCTAGATAATGTGGGGGACACAGTAGGATAAGCTCCTATCTTCATAGGTCTTAGTTCTGATGAGGTGGTGGTTCTAACGCATAAAACAAGAGCCAAGTCCTCCCTTCTCATGGCAGTTGGTGCATTTTGAAACTACTATTTTGGACTGCAGTAGTTTTAAACCTTCACATATGAAACTTAATACCTACTTTAGCCTTTGAGTGTGCTTTTTTTTCTCCCAAATGAATAAGTTTTATTTTTTAATTAATTAATTTTTTTTTTTTTTTTTAAAGACGGGGTTTCACCATGTTGGTCAGGCTGGTCTTGAACTCTCAACCTTAGGTGATCCACCCGCCTTGGCATCCAAAGTGCTTGGATTACAGGCATGAGCCGCCATGCCCGGCCTTTAATTAATTTTTTAATTGAGAATGGGTTCTTGCTGTGTCGCCCAGGCTGTAGTGCAGTGGTACAATCACAGCTCACTGCAGCCTACCTCCCAGGCCAAAGCAATCCTCCCACATCAGCCTATTTTGTTAACTAAAAATAAAATTCCTGAATCCTCATCTTATGAAAGAGTCCGTAGGTGAAAATCAGTTCTGCAGAATAGTTCTTATGGAGTGGACACACAAAATAGACTTATCTGAGTGAAGAAAAATTGTGATTCTTTTTTTTTCCTCTTAACTTTACATGATAAATATATTGAACGTGAAATTGTTTACAGTGTTCTGATGTGTCACATCTAAAAGTCATACCATGGCCAGCCGTGGTGGCTCATACCTATAATTTCAACACTTTTGGAAGCTGAGGCAGGAGGATTGCTTGAGCTTAGGAGTTTGAGACCAGACCAAGACCTGGACTCTACTAAAAAAGTTTAAAAATTGACCAGGCAGGGTGGTGTGTACCTGTTGTCCTAGTTATTCAGGAGGCTGAGGTGGAAGGATTGCTTGAACATAGGAGTTGAAGGCTGCAGTGAGCTGTGATTGCACTATTGCATTCCAGCCTGGGCAACACAGCGAGACCCTGTCTCAAAAAAACAAAACAACTGTCATATCTCATTAAAATCTCAGTGAACTTTAAAGTTTAGGGTCAGTTTTTAAGCTTGGCTCTCTGTTAAATCACTTATGATGGATTTCATAGAAACAGTGGTTCACAGAATCCTTTAAATGCTGCAATCTGGGTTTAGGCTACACCTGTCATTTTAATTCAGATGTTGGTGTGGATGGTAATAGATTTGCTTTAAAGATCTTTGGAAAGGTTATTTTAGTCTCTCTAGGTTAGACTTGGGGCAGCTTCAGATGAGATTCTATGATTCAGTTTAGAGAACTCCCACAAGGTCCAGATCTCTAACAGAGAAAAGCACTCTATTGCATCAAAAAAAAAAAAAAAAAATGCCATTGATTACAGGATACATCCTAGTTTTAGGCATGTTAAACTATGAAAAAATGTATTACAGAATTGATGAAATATTGGCAAGGTCTTATATGTTATACCTTTGTCATGTTTATATACCAGGGTTTTTCCAAATGAATTTCATATTCTATTACTTCTCCCCCAACGTGAGTTTTATAATGTAACTTCACGTGGTTTCTTGGATTTTCTCAGTGTGTCAGTTACTCCAAGTGTAAAAAGTTTAATTTTTATTAGAGTTACTTACCTTGTGAAGTAATGCTGGTATCTTTCTTGTTTTTCAGGTTGACACCAACAAAGATCGTATTGACATTGCCAATGCCAGAGCAAAGAAACTCATTGACAGCTAAAGCTACTGCTGTACTTGTTTATCATTTATTCACTTCCGTTGCTCCTCCTCAAAAGTTGTTACCTTTTCAGAGTTTAAATTTTCAGTTCCACACACTTCTGATTGGGAGATAATGGGCCAGAGCAGTAACAGCCCTCCTGCTTTTTTGTTTTCTGTTGGGGGCCGACTGCTGCTTGGCCTTCCTTCTAGTATTTTC
>NW_016110346.1:0-2097 GCF_001604975.1 Cebus imitator | reverse complement strand
CCAGGATGGTCTCGATCTCTTGACCTCGTGATCCACCCGCCTCGGCCTCCCAAAGTGCTGGGATTACAGGCTTGAGCCACCGCGCCCGGCTGCCTGGGGTTTTTTTGGTCTTCGTTTAAATGGATTTACACGATCAATATTCTTGTGTTTAGCTTTTTCTGTTCAGCATTGTCCATGAGATTCATCCTCAAAGTGTATATCCGTAGGTTCTTTTTCATTGCTGTTTAATATTCCATTAAGTGAATACCCTACAGCTATTTTTTTCATTTTTTTTTTTTTTTTAAGACGGGGTTTCACCATATTGGTCAGTCTGGTCTTGAACTCCCGACCTCAGGTGATCCGCCCACCTTGGCCTCCAAAGTGCTTGGATTACAGGCGTGAGCCACCACGCCCAGCCAATTTTTTTCATTTTATAGTTAATAGATTTGTTCTTTCTCGACTCTTATGAATAAAGCTGCTATGAACATTCTTAAACATATTTTTGGTGGACATAAGCGCTTATTTCTGCTGAGTATATATCCAGAATTGGAGTTGCTGGGCACTGGGTATATGTATGTTTAGCTTTAGTAGATACTGCCAGTTTTCTGAAGTGTGCCAATTTGCACTCCCACCAGCAATGTATGAGAGCTCTGATTGTTCCACTTCCTTGCTAATACTTGGTATTGTTATTCTTTTAAGTTTAGCCATTCTGGTGACTAAAATCATTGATTTTCACAAAAATCCTGTGATGTGTTGGTCTTGTTATAATCCCCACGATACAGACAAGGGAGATGGGGATCAGCGAGGAGAAGCCACTTATCCGAGATCACATAGGACATTAGCAGCAAGCGGGCAACAGCAGGTCTGTGTGACTCCCATACATCTGTGGCTGCAGTGTCTGCAGGAATTTTTTTTTTAACTTTAACTTTTTTTTTTTTTTTTTTTTTTTTTTTTTTTTTTTTTTTTTTTTTTTTTTTTTTTTTTTTTGCAAACGTGTTTCACTCTGGTGCCCAGGCTGAGGTGAAGTGGTTCGATCTCGGCTCACTGCAACCTCCACTTCCTGGGCTCAGGTGATCCTCCCACCTCAGCCTCCTGAGTAGCTGGGACAACAGGCACATACCACTGTGCCTGGCTAACTTTTGTAGTTTTTGTAGAAATGGGGTTTCACCATGTTGCCCAGGCTGGTCTCCAACTCCTGGGCTCAAGTGATCTGCCCGCCTTGGCCTCCCAAAGTGCTGAGGTTACAGGCATGAGTCACTGCCCCTGGCCTGCATGAAATGTTAAAGTTAGAGTATTTGAATGTGTCAAATATTCTCTTATTTTCATGATTACTTTCTACAGCACTTATTTCCGTTTGATAGCAGAAATAGAATCTCGTCACTTCCTGGCTAATTCAGTCAAGTTAGTTAGTGCATGATCACCCAGTCATTCCAGGGAGTCCTCAGTGGAGTGTTCTGTCCCTCCATTCCTATTCCGGGGCACGGTTACATTCTGCGGAGGTCATGTGGTCACGGCAAGGAGTGGGAAGTGAGGGAGTTAAGGTCGCCCGGTCCTTGGTCATCATCCTCTTCCTCTGCTGCTCAGGGAGGCAGGCCGACTTCACCTCTGTCAGTTGTGGATTGTCATCTGTGGTTTCTACTGTGCCCACAGATGTCTGCATTTGTGCCACGGTCTCTGGCTTGGACTATGGCTGTAGTGCTCCCTTTATTATGTTTATTATCCCAGAAGTTCTTTCCTGGTTGTCTGCCCTGTCTCAGCAACTTCATGTTGTTCTAGGGCCTCAGGACACGTGCGAATGCTTCTTGGGATTCTCACACATTAGGCGTGGGCCTGAGATGTTCCCAGGGCCCTCCGCTTAGGCACATCCGGCTGCCATTTCTTTCTTTTTTTTTGAGAGGGAGTATCGCTTTCTCACCCAGTCTGGAGTGTAGAGCACGATCTCGGCTCACCGCAACCTCCGCCTCCTGGGTTCAGGCAATTCTCCTGCCTCAGCCTCCTGAGTAGCTGGGATTACAGGCACGCGCCACAATGCCCAGCTGAATTTTTGTATTTTTAGTAGAGATGGGGTTTCGCCATGTTGACCAGGATGGTCTCGATCTCTTGACCTCGTGACCCACC
>NW_016110345.1:0-2098 GCF_001604975.1 Cebus imitator | reverse complement strand
ATGAAGAGGCTCTCACTGATTAAAGACAAGATAATCTGAACATCAAAGAAGACTACAATGGAGTGAAACATATCAAATGTTAAATGTTAAAAATTCATGAGCTCATAATGGTACTTAAAAAAATATAGGAGTTCCCTTCGGAAAAAACTAGGAAATCAACAGATTCTTAAAACTGATAAATGAAAGAAAATACACATACATCATGTCTCTTCTGTAAAAAACTGCATTTCAGGTTAACCAAATGGTTGTTACAGTCAACTATATGGAACGCTAGCAATAAATGTAGAAGAAACTATAGAGTATCACATAAAACAGCAAATCCAGGCAATGATAAAAAAAAAAAAATGGCTGTTGAAACCGATAAGTAAGCTTTTAAACGAATGGATCACGATGAAAACACCTCTACACACTAATCAATATTTATAATACAGAAAGGAGACAACCAGACATTATAAACATCATAATGTACTGCGTAGGATGTATATAACACCATCTATAAAATATTCTTGTCAAAAAAAGAAAAAAACGAATCTTATCAAATACCTAGCTCTAACTTCCAATTTACAGGAAATACAGGGGACAGAGAAATGTGTTAGATGACACCAGAAGATGAACCTGCCAAATGTGTTAGATGACACCAGAAGATGAACCTGCCAAGTCTAGAATGTGAGAAAATTCTTCAGGACAAATGATCTGTTTCTACAACAAACAAATGCCAAGGAAAAAAAAAAGAAGTAAGAGATATTGCTATAAAGACTTAAGAAAGATACCAACTCAATGTAATGTATAACCCTGTTTGGATATAACTTCAAATAAACCAGGTATGAAAGGACATTTATGATACAATTGGGAAATATGAAAACTAACTGGATATTTTACAAGCAATAGTAAACTGTTACCAATTAGTAAACTATCACAGGGGTGCTGTGATAATAGTACCTGTGTGTATGTATGATTTTGAGTGCATGTATGTTTAATCATTATCTTTAAAGATACATAAGTTTTCACAGGTGAAATGCTGTTATGTTTGGGACTTACTCTAAAACAATCATGTCCTTAAGTTGACTTTTGAGGAGCCATAGAAGAGAAAACAATAACAAAAACTAAGGCCAGGTATGATGGCTCAGATGTGATAATTCCAACACTTTGGGAGGCCAAGGTGGGAGGACTGCTTGAGCCCAGGAGTTCAAGACCAGTCTGAGTAAAATACTGAGACTGTCTCTACTAAATATTTTAAAAATCAGCCACGCATGGTGGCACACACCTGTAGTCCTAGCTATTTGGGAGGCTAAGGCAGAAGGATCACTTGAGCCAGAAAGTCGAGGCTACAGTCAGCCACGATCATGCCCACTGTACTCCAGCTTAGGTGACATGGTGAGACGCTGTCTTTAAAAGAGAAATTTCTTAATTAAAAAATAAAAATACATAATTATATAGAAAAAAGTACAGTCTTAGTCCATATGACTACTTGAAATGTATATCAATGTACTAAGTATATCTAATTAATAACAGCTGTCTCAAAGTAAACTGGAAACCAAAACGCTACTTTGCACAATGTCCACTTTTAAAACAACTGACAAACAATATACAATTCAAATGCTTTAGAAAGGCCGGGTATGGTGGCTCACACCTGTAATTCCAGCACTTTGGGAGGCCAAGGCGAGTGGATCCCTTGAGCTCAGGAATTTGAGATCAGGCTGGGCAACATGGTGAAACCCCATCCCTACTAAAACTATAAAAATTAGCCAGGCGTGATGGTACACACCTGTAATCCCAGCTACTCGGGAGGCTGAGGCACAAGAATCACTCAAACCCAGGAGGCAGAGGTTGCAGTGAGTCAAGATCGCACCACTGCCCTCCAGCCTGGGTGACAGAGCAGGACTCTGCTTCAAAATAAAAAACAAACAAATACCTCAAAAAGATGGCCATTAATTCACATGTAGCCTGACTTTCTTAAACAATTCCTACTGAGGTCTCTAAATAGTACTTCTAAAAGAAACAGAGTTCTTTTTTTTTTGGGACGGAGTTTTGCTCTTGTTACCCAGGCTGGAGTGCAACGGCATGATCTCGGCTCACCGCAACCTCCGCCTCCTGGGTT
>NW_016110344.1:0-2098 GCF_001604975.1 Cebus imitator | reverse complement strand
AAAAAAAAAAAAGAGTTTGTTAAAACACAAATGGCTGTGTTTTAACCTGAGTGTCTAATTCAGTAGGTCTGGGGTGGGGGACCAGGATTTTGCATGACTAACAAATTGCCAGGTAATGTTGATGCTACAGTTCAGGAGAATACACTTTGAGAACCACTACTTTAAACCAACAGTACTCACAAGTCTTTCCAGACGCCCGGAACTCCAGGAAACATCACCAGCCCACATTCCCACCTCTGCCATTCCGACCCTACCGCAAATCACAAAAGGAGCTTTTGTCCTGCTTTTACTGATTTCCTCACTCTGCAGCTCCATTTTAATTCAGTGTCAACATTCTTCAAGGAGGACACTAAACACTTTGTTTTGGAAACACTGTCTTTGCATTGGCCACTTAGGTCTAAGTTAGTTGTTGTTCCCCTCCCCCCCCCCAGAAAGTGATTTATTTAGGCAGAGAAAGAGAAAAAGGAGAGAAAGCTTCCACAATAGAGAGAGTGTGTGGAAGGGGATCCAAACATTGGAGGTCCTAAAAAGTTCCTTTCTTAAACATAAAATGCAATAGGGGTTTGATGTGAGGGTTGATTTCACAGATTCAAGAGGGGAAAAAGTATCAGCACTATGCCAGAAAGACTCTCAAAGTGATAGACAGAACACCATACAATACAGGGTATTTCTTTTTTTTTTTTTTTTTTTTTTTTTTTTTTTTTTTCTTTTTTTTTTTTTTTTTTTTTTTTTTTTTTTTTTTGACATGGAGTCTTGCTCTCTCTCCCAGGCTGGATGGAGTGCAGTAGCGCGATCTTGGCTCACTGCAATCTCCACCTCGCAGGTTCATGTGATTCTCCTGCCTCAGCCTCCCGAGTAGCTGGGATTATAGACACATGCCACCATGCCCAGCTAATTTGTTTGTATTTTTAGTAGAGATGGAATTTCACCATGTTGGCCAGGCTAGTCGTCAACTCCTGACCTCAAGTGATCCGCCCGCCTCAGCCTCCCAAAGTGCTAGGATTACAGGTGTGAGCCACCATGCCCGCCCTGTATTTTTAGTAGAGACAGGGTTTCAACATGTTGGTTAGGCTGGTCTCAAACTCCTGACCTCAGGGGATCCACCTGCCTTTGCCTCTCAAAGTGCAGGGATTACAGGCATGAGCCACGGTGGCTGGCGATAGTCTACATTTTCTTCTAAAATATTTATTGTTCCACATTTAGATCTACAGTCCATCTAAAATTTGGTTTTGGCCACGGTGTGGCCACACCTTAGTAACACAAGCCTAGCCTCAAAGGAGATGAATCATGTGAGAATTTTAATAATAAAGATATTTTTTGTCATTTGGCCTCAAAAAATATCACCAAGAAATACTTTTGGTATAAAACACTGGCATTAACAATAGCTATACTCCATTAGATTGAGTGCTCTTTTGGGCAGGGACTAGGTCACATTCATCTTTGAACACCCAGGACCCAGAGCTTGGCATGGCTGGTGCTTAGTGAATGTTTGCCAAGTTGAATTCCTGACAAAGAAAGTCTGAGAGAAACTTTCACCCAATTGAAAAATATGAGAAACTGGACTTACTACTTTTATTATTTCTTTTTACAGTCAGCAATGCCCTGATCATACTAACAACATAATCTCTTTTTTTCCACATCTCAGCTCCTATATCATACAATGAAATCTAAGACTTCATTCATTTGTTTTCATGAATGCCAGTTTTAAGGATATCTAAGTTTTATTTTTACCAATTGTCTCAGCTGTATCATCCATTTCCAAAGCCCTGCTCTTCTATACTGGGGAGAAAAAAAAACTTAGTTATGCTTGGAAGCTGAGAAAGGACTATCAATCCTCACTCAATTCAATTCTGCTGCTCAGACAGGACATTTATTGAGTGCTCTAGAATACAAAAGGGAAAGTCCAAAGGAAGAATGAGGCCCTTGAGGATTTTATAGTACTTTAGTTAGTCAAGAGTTCACAACAGTCATCTGCCACTCAGGCCAGTTATTTAAAGTTTCTAATATGCAGCTTTAATCCTGTGAGCAAAAACCTACCAAGAACCTTGATGTTGAGCTGACATTTGAATGAAGTGGCTCAAGAGCACAGGGACTCTTA
>NW_016110343.1:0-2099 GCF_001604975.1 Cebus imitator | reverse complement strand
AGAAAGAAAGAAAGAAAGAAAGAGAGAGAGAGAGAGAAAGAAAGAAAGGAAGGAAGGAAGGAAGGAAGGAAGGAAGGGGAAAAGAAAGAAAAGGAGAAGAGATCTGGGTGGAAGGAAGGAGGAAGAAAGAAGTATGGAAGGAAGGAAGGAAGGAGGAAGGAAGGAAGGAAGGAGGAAGGAAGGAAGAAGGAAGGAAGGAGGAAGGAAGGAGGAAGGAAGGAAGGAAGGAGGAAGGAAGGAAGGAGGAAAGGAGGAAGGAAGAAAGGATGAAGGAAGGAAGGAAGGAGGAAGGAAGGAGGAAGGAAGGAAGGAGGGAAGGAGGAAGAAAGAAAGGATGAAGGAAGGAAGGAGGAAGGAAGGAAGGAGGAAAGGAGGAAGAAAGAAAGGATGAAGGAAGGAAGCAGGAAAGGAGGAAGGAAAGATGAAGGAAGGAAGGAGGAAGGAAGGAAGGAAGGAGGGAGGAAGGGAGGAAGGAAGGAGGGAGGGAGGGAGGAAGGAAGGAAGGAAGGAAGGAAAGAAGGAAGGAAGGAAGGAAAGAAGGAAGGAAAAGGAGAAGAGAGCTGGGCCCTTGGAAGGGTCCACTGATCACCTAACTGCTGAAAGTCATGAACAGTGCTCATCTCACTTGGCCCTCTGCAAGAGAGGTGGTGTAGCACATGTGTGGTAGGCTGCCTGGGCCTGAATCCTGGTTTCTGCTGACCAGTTGTGTGAGTTAGGGCAAGTATTTAGCATCCCTGTGCCTCAGCTGTATTATGTTCAAAATAGCAATGATAATTATACCTGCCTCATACGGTCTCAGAAAGACTCAGTGAATTCATGTGAAGCCGAGATAAGTACC
This sequence comes from Cebus imitator, assembly GCF_001604975.1. Classification (NCBI taxonomy): domain Eukaryota; kingdom Metazoa; phylum Chordata; class Mammalia; order Primates; family Cebidae; genus Cebus; species Cebus imitator. Next base: position 1,261 of record NW_016110343.1, on the reverse strand, counting down.
GGGTAGGTGTTCACTGCTATTATTCTGCATCATTTGATGCTTTTGAACTCTCCACTCTCTACAACACCCCTCTTTGCTCTTTTGCTTCCTGTCTTCCTGAACATTCCTTCCTAGTTTTCTTTGCTAGGCTGGGTCCTCTGCCCTCCCTCCAAGTCCTTTTTTTTTTTTTTTTTTTTTTTTTTGAGACTTTGCCTCAAAAAACAAACAAACAAACAAACAAAAACAAAAAACAAACATAAAAGACCATGATTAGGAAACCACAGTTCTGCTTTCCAAAATCTAAACAGCAGCTCTCCGTGTGAGGAGTGTGTGTGTGTGTGTGTGTGCTCACTCAAGTGCAGCTACCTGTGCAAATGAACACATGTGCTTATTTGTCCTTTTGTCTGTGAGTTAAGTCCACCTTCCTTTTACATAGTACCCTACATAATTACCAAAATGTATCACATCCAAGTCTACCTCAGCATCATAACGATCTGTTTAAGGTAGGTATGGTGGAGACTACTAACCCCATTTTACAGAAACGAGTAAGTGAGGCTCAAAAACGTCTGATGGGTTGCCCAAGATCACCCAGCTAGGAAGTGACAAAGCTGGGGTCTGGAACGGGGGTCTTTTTATATTTATTCAGAGCTCTTTTCTCCAGGCTATTGTTCTCAGCACTGGCTACATGTTGGAATCAGCGGGGGAACTTTTAAAAACCATCAGTGCTTGGGCTCCACGCCGAGATTCTGACCCAATTTTTTGAAGGTGGCACTTTTGGTATATTTTTAACATTCCCCTCGCCTTAATTCAAACAGCCAGGCTGGTTGAGAACCACTGCTCTGGGGCCTGGAGGCCACACTCACATCACCTCCACTGTGAATATGGATTCCCATCTCTTTCCTCCTCAAAGTCTCCCTGCATCTCTTCCCAGGAGACTTGCTTCCCAGGAGGATCAGGTCCTTTTTCCTTCTGCACCCCCCCCCCAACTCTCCACCCCTCCTAGACTCTAACAACTTCAAAGGGTGCTTCCTCACTCAGGCTGATGAATGCAGGTTCACTTATGGCCACCTCCTAAGGGTGGACTTTGTTGTCCTTCCAAGAGTAAGGGAGGAGAACCAGCCCCACTTAGCCCAGTCACAGGGAGAAGCCCAGGCAGGTGAAGGAAGTTGCCTTAGGGGACCTAGACTGAGAGGAAATAAGGAAAGAAGGAAGGAAGGGAGGGAGGGAGAGAGAGAGAGAGAGGAAAGAGAAAGAAAGAAAGAAAGAAAGAGAGAGAGAGAGA
>NW_016110342.1:0-2102 GCF_001604975.1 Cebus imitator | reverse complement strand
GAGTGCAATGGCGCGATCTCGGCTCACCGCAACCTCCACCTCCTGGGTTCAGGCAATTCTCCTGCCTCAGCCTCCTGAGTAGCTGGGATTACAGGCATGCGCCACCATGCCCAGCTGATTTTTTGTATTTTTAGTAGAGACGGGGTTTCACTATGTTGGCCAGGATGGTCTCCATCTCTTGACCTCGTGATCCACCCGCCTCGGCCTCCCAAAGTGCTGGGATTACAGGCGTGAGCCACCGCGCCCGGCTATTCAAATCTTTTGCCTACTTCTTTTAGGCTAGTCAAATGAATCAGTGGGAGTGGAGAAGGGTTTTGTCCGTTTTTAACTGGCTGTTTCATTTTTATCAAACTGTGAGAGTTCTATATATACAACGGATACAGGTTATTTTTCTTTCTTTTATTTTTCTTTCTTCTTTTTTTCTGGTCTCTGACTACCACAGGTTATTGATCAGATATAGGATTTGAAAATATTTTCTCACAACCTGTGGCTTGTCTTTTTACTTTTAAAAAGTTTATCTTTATTGTTTTAATTTTTTTGTAGAGACAGGGTCTCACCATGTTGTCCAGGTTGGTTTTACACTCCTGAGCTCAAGTGATCCTTCCACCTTGGCCTCACAAAGTGCTGGGATTACAGATGTAAGCCACTGTACTTGGCTTCTTTTCCCTTTCTTAATGCGCCTTTCATAGCACAAGTTTGAAATTTGAATGAAGTCCAATTTATCAGGTTTTTTTTTCTTTAATGGTCATGGTTTTGGTGTTGTATCTCAAAAATCTCTGCTCAACACAAGTTCTCAAAGATTTTTCTCCTGTATTTTCTTCTAAAAGTTGTATATTTTTAGCTCTTACATTTAGGTCTCTGATTCATTTTGAGTTAACTTTTTGGTTATGGTGTGAGGTAAGGGCCTGTATCAATTTTTTTGTTTTCAGTAACTTATTTAAAAGGAATTTTTTTTTTTTTGTTTTTGAGACAGAGTTTCATTCTTGCTGCCCAGACAGGATTGCAATGGCATGATCTCGGCTCACTGCAGCTTCCACCTCCTGGGCTCAAGCAATGGGTCATGTCTGTAATCCCAGTATTTTGGGAGGTCAAGGCTGGTGGATCACCTGAGGTCAGGAGTTCCAGACCAGCCTGGCCAACTTGGTGAAACCCAGTCTCTACTAAAAATCAGCCAAGTGTGGTGGTGGGCGCCTGTAGTCTCAGCTACTCAGGAGGCTGAGGCAGGAGAATCATTTGAACCTGGGAGGCGTAGATTGCAGCAAACTGAGATTGCACCACTGCACTCCAGCCTGGATGACAGAGTGAGGCTTTGCCTTAAATATATATATAAAAATGTGTGTGTGTGTGTGTGTGTGTGTGTGTGTATAAAACTTTTCTTCATAAAAATAATTGGGATTTGTGGCACCATTTTTTTTTGTTTTGTTTTGTTTTAAAGTACTAATACCAGCATCCGGAGCCTGCTACAACCCTCTACCAATACCCTACAAGACATCTATTTCTTTTTTTTTAGATCGAGTCTTGCTCTGTCACCCAGGCTAGAGTGCAATGGCACAATCTCGGCTTACTGCAACCTCTGCCTCCCAGGTTCAAGTAATTCTTCTGCCTTAGCCTTCTGAGTAGCTGGGATTACAGGCAAGTGCCACCACACCCAGTTAATTTTTTAGTAGAGATGAGGTTTCACTGTGTTAGCCAGGATGGTCTCAATATCCTGACCTCATGATCTGTCCCCCTTGGCTTCCAAAAGTGGTGGTATTACCGGCATAAGCCACTGCGCCCAGCCAAGACATCTATTTTAAATAGGGTGTTTTTGTTTTTTTGAGATGGAGTTTTGCTCTTGTTGCCCAGGCTGGAGTGCAATGGTGCGTTCTAGGCTCACTCCAACCTCTGCCTCTAGGTTCAAGCGATTCTCCTGCCTCAGTCTCCTGAGTAGCTGGGATTACAGGCACCTGCCACCACACCCAGCTATTTTTTTTTGTATTTTTTTTAGTAGAGACAGGGTTTCACCATGTTGGCTAGGCTGGTCTCCAACTCCTGACCTCAGGTGTTCCACCTGCCTTGACTTCCCAAAGTGCTGTGATTACAGGCTTGAGCCACCACGTCCA
>NW_016110341.1:4542-6646 GCF_001604975.1 Cebus imitator | reverse complement strand
TTTTGTATTTTTAGTAGAGACGGGGTTTCACCGTGTTGACCAGGATGGTCTCGATCTCTTGACCTCGTGATCCACCCGCCTCAGCCTCCCACAGTGCTGGGATTACAGGCTTGAGCCACCGTGCCTGGCCACTGAAATTTTTTTTTTAAGCAGAGGTGTTGAGCATATATGATTTTAAAAATCGGCCGGGCACAGTGGCACACACCTGTAATCCCAGCAGTTTGGGAGGCCAAGGCAGGTGGATCACCTCAGGTCAGGAGTTTGATAACCACTCTGACCCACATGGCAAAACTCTGTTTCTACTAAAAATACAAAATTAGCCAGACATGGTGGCACATGCCTGTAATCCCAGCTACTTGGGAGGCTGGGGCAGAAGAACTGCTTGTACCTTGGAGGCGAAGGTTGCAGTGAGCCAAGATCACGCCATTGCACTACAGCCTGGGCAACAAGAGTGAAACTCTGTCTCAAATAATAATAAAAATAACAAAATAAATAATAATACATGCCGGGCATGGTGGCTCACACCTGTAATCCTGGCATTTTGGGAGGCCAAGACAGGTGGATCACTTGAGGTCAGGAGTTCAAGATCAGCCTGGACAACATGACAAAATCCTGTCTCTACTAAGAATACAAAAAAATTAGCTGGGTGTGGTGGTGTGCGTCTGTAATCCCAGCTACTCGGGAGGCTGAGGCAGGAGAATTGATTGAACCTGGGAGGTGGAGGTTGCCATGAGCCGAGATCTCCCCACTGTATTCCAGTCTGGGCAACAGAGTGAGACTCTATCTCAAATAAATAAATAAATAAAATAAAAAGTAAAATAAAAAATAATACACATGGCAGCAGCATAGGTAAGAAGAGGAGCCAAAAATGGTTGATGAGGGGCTGGTGGAAGGCAAGAACTGAGAGGCCTGGGGAGATGGCGATGGAGTGAGGTCGGGTCAATGCAATGAGTGTTTGTCAGTATCCAATCTGTGGGGGTTACTGGGAGACCCCGGGGCCTACCTCGTGGAACTCCCAGGTCTGTGGGTGTTACTACCTGTTCCCAAAGTGGATAGGGCTGGGATGGGGGAGTGAGTCCTGGGGCTGTGGGAGCTCAGAGCAGGCACTTGACTCAGCTTGGGGTTTGGTAAGGCTTCCTGGAGGAGGAGGAAGAGGATAAAGAGGATTTTTTAGGAAAAGATAGGGCAGAGAATTCTGAGAATAGAGGAATCCACAGTTTGTCCCACAACACTCTCATAACATCCTTATGTTGCTAGGTATGAGGGAGATCTCCCCCTAGGGGACACCAGCCGGTCCTCTGATTCAATTCACTTCTGACCCTATCCACCTGGAGACAGTATCAGATCCCACGAATTGAAGATTGAGTCCCACAAGATTGCCCCCAACTTCTTCTTTTTATTTTTTATTTATTTATTTTTATTTATTTATTTTTTTGAGACGGAGTTTCGCTCATGTTACCCAGGCTGGAGTGCAATGGCACAATATCAGCTCATAGCAACCTCCGCCTCCCAAGTTCAAGCGATTCTCCTGTCTCAGCCTCCTGAGTAGCTGGGATTACAAGCACCCACCACAACGCTCAGCTAATTTTTGTATTTTTAGTAGAGACGGGGTTTCACCACATTAACCAGGCTGGTCTTGAACTCCTGACCTCAGGTGATCCGCCTGCCTCAGCCTCCTAAAGTGCTGGAATTACAGGCGTAAGCCACTACACCAGGCATTCATGAAGTTTTTATGGAAGCTTCATTATATAGGTATGGCTGATTCAACTCCCACTTATTGGTGACCCACTCAACCTTCAACGGCACCCCCCTCCCCAGGGATTAGCAGATGGAGCTGAAAGTCCCAACTCATTAATCTTGCCTTGGTCTTTCTAGTGACCGGCCCCATCCTGAAGCTACCTAGGGGTGGCCAGCCACCAGTCATCTCATTGGCATACAAAGACACTTATCACTTCAGTGATTCCAGAAATTTTAGGAGTTGTACACAAGAAAACAGAGAAGACCAAATGCATATTTCACAATAACACAGGAGCGGTGTTAGATCTGGGCCCAGAGTAGAGAGGGAACCTGGCGTTTCTTTTTTTCTTTTTTTTTTTTTTTTTTT
>NW_016110341.1:0-1363 GCF_001604975.1 Cebus imitator | reverse complement strand
GGGGGGAGGAGGAGAGAAGGAGAAACCAATGGAAGAGCACAGAGGGAGAAAGGGAGGGAAATGGAAGGGAAGGGAAGAAGGAAGCAAGGAAACCCCAGTCTTTGAGAGAATAAATCACAGGAACAGGTGGCAAGGGCGTTCTCTTCTCATGGCTTCTATGTGCACAGAGAAGTATGGGACCCGGTCATGGCCTGGAGGTGGCGGGGGAAATGCAAGCACACCGGACACACAGAGAGTGCCGTACGCACATCTGAGGCCTCTGATTTCTCTGATTCAGGTAAAACCCGTTGAGCTGGCTGGGTGGTTTCCTGCTGCTAGGCTCGGCTGGCACAGAGGAGAGGATGACAGGTGAGTCCTTTGGAGGCTGAGAGGAGTGAGGAGTGTGAGAATGCTTGAAGGATGTGATTCAAAAGATGAATCACGGAAAGCAGCCCTAAACAAAGTGAACAGGTGTAGACAACAGGAAAGGGTGGCAGAGAAGAGGAACCTGCGGCCAGAGTGGGCCTCTCTCCTGAAGAGCATCTTTTCCCTTAGCTTCTTGGGGGCTTCCATTTTATTTCGTTTTCTTTTGTTTGTTGATTAGAGAAAAGGTCTCATTTTGTTGCCCAGGCTGGAGTCCAGTGGTGCAATCATTGTTCGCTGCAACCTCGGCCTCCCGGGCTCATGCAGTCCTCCCACCTCAGCCTCCTGAGTAGCTGGAACCACGGTCGCATGCCATCACATCTGGCTAATTTTTTCTATTTTTAGTAGAGACGGGGTTTCACCATGTTGGCCAGGCTGGTCTCGAACTCCTGACCTCAGGTGATCCACCTGCCTCGGCCTCCCAAAGTGCTGGGATTACAGGCTTGAGCCACCGCGCCCGGCCCGCCTGGTTAACTTTTAATTTGTAACTAAGGTCTGAGTCCTGAAGACTTTCCTCTGGAGCCTCAGCAAATTTACTTAATCTAAATGGGTCCAGGTGCTGGGGCGATTACCCTTATCTTGTTTCCTGCTAAATCATGAAGGTTTGGGGAGTTCCTTCAGACCCACAGTAAAATTTATTTAATCCTAAATGGGCCCCGTTAAGAATTCCTTCATTATTTTGTCATGATTTAAGGCCCAGGCCTAGGCGAAACTCTTGGTGGGCTTTTGTTACATTCCAGTCTTTGTATAATGGCACTGGCTTTTAATATTTAACTTAACCATTCAGTCAGTACTGAAACAGTTGTTATGGAGGCCTGAGTTAGTGAGATCTGGCCTGCCACAGTACCACCACGCCCAGCCCTTATGATTTTATCTGTCGCCCAGGCTGGTGCATGGTGGCAACATCATATACTACTGTAGCCTTGAATTCCTGGACTCAGGTGGTCCTCCTGCCTCAGCC
>NW_016110340.1:0-2104 GCF_001604975.1 Cebus imitator | reverse complement strand
GCCTCATAAATGTCTTCTTTTGAAAAGTATCTGTTCATATTCTTCATCCACTTTTGAGTGGGTTTGTTTGTTTTTTTCTTGTAAATCTGTTTTAGTTCTTTGTAGATTCTGGATATTAACCCTTTGTCAGATGGGTAGATTGCAAAAATTTTTTCCCATTCTGTTGGTTGCCGGTTCACTCTAATGATTGTTTCTTTTGCTGTACAGAAACTCTCAAGTTTAATTAGATCCCACTTGTCTGTTTTGGCTTTTGTTGCGTTTGCTTTTGGTGTATTAGTCATGAAGTCCTTGCCTGTGCCTACGTCGTGAATTGCTTTGCTTAGGTTTTATTCTAGGGTTTTTATGGTGTTAGGTCTTACATTTAATTCTTTAATCCATCTGGAGTTAATTTTAGTGTAAGGTGTCAGGAAGGGGCCCAGTTTCTGTTCTCTGCACATGGCTAGCCAGTTATCCCAACACCGTTTATTAAACAGGGAATCCTTTCCCCACTGCTTATTTTCATCAGGTTTGTCAAAGATCAGATGGTCGTAGATGTGTGGCATTACTTCCGAGGCCCCTGTTCTGTTCCATTGGTCTATATCTCTGTTTTGGTACCAGTACCATGCTGTTTTGATTACTGTAGCCTTGTAGTATAGTTTGAAGTCAGGTAGTGTGATGCCTCCAGCTTTGTTGTTTTTGCTTAGGATTGTCTTGGCTATGTGGGCTTTCTTTTGGTTCCATATGAAGTTTAAGGTGTTTTTTTCCAGTCCTGTGAAGAGGGTCATAGGTAACTTGATGGGGATAGCGTTGAATCTGTAAATTACTTTGGGCAGTGTGGACATTTTCACAATATTTATTCTTCCTAACCATGAGCATGGAATGTTTTTCCATCTGTGTCTTCTCTTATTTCCTTGAGCAGTGGTTTGTAGTTCTCCTTGAAGAGGTCCTTTACGTTCCTTGTTAGTTGTATTCCTAGGTATTTTATTCTCTTTGTAGCAGTTGCGAATGGGAGTTCGTTCTTGATTCGGCTCTCTTTAAGTTTGTTATTGGTGTATAGGAATGCCTGTGATTTCTGCACTTTGATTTTGTATCCTGAGCCTTTGCTGAAGTTGCTTATCAGTTTCAGGAGATTTTGGGCTGAGACGATGGGGTCTTTTAGACAAAGAAACAATTTGACTTCCTCCTTTCCTAATTTAATACCCTTTATTTCTTGTTCTTGCCTGATTGCTCTGGCTAGAACTTCCAATACTGTATTGGTTAGGAGTGGTGAGAGAAGGCATCCTTGTCTAGTGCCAGATTTCAAAGGGAATGCTTTCAGTTTTGCCCATTCAGTATGATACTGGCTATTGGTTTGTTGTAAATAGCTTTTATTATTTTGAGGTACGTTCCGTTGATACCTAGTTTATTAAGAGTTTTTAGCATAAAGGGCTGTTGAATTTTGTTGAAGGCCTTCTCTGCATCTATTGAGATGATGTGGTTTTTGTCTTTGGTTCTGTTTATGTGGTGAATTACGTTTATAGACTTGGCGTATGTTGAACCAGCCTTGCATCCCAGGGATGAAGCCTACTTGATCGTGATGGATAAGCTTTTTGATGTGCTGTTGCAATCAGTTTGCCAGTATTTTATTGAAGATTTTTGCATCTATGTTCATCACGGATATTGGCCTGAAGTTTTCTTTTCTTGTTGAATCTCTGCCGGGTTTTGGTATCAGGATGATGTTGGTCTCATAAAATGAGTTAGGGAGGATTCCCTCTTTTTGTATTGTTTGGAATAGTTTCAGAAGGAGTGGTACCAGCTCATCTTTGTATGTCTGGTAGAATTTGGCTATAAACCCATCTGGACCTGGGCTTTTTTTGGTTGGTAGGCTATTAATTGCTGCCTCAACTTCAGCCCTTGTTATTGGTCCATTTAAGGTTTCATCTTCTTCCTGGTTTAGGCTTGGGAGGGTGTAACTGCCCAGGAATTTATCTGTTTCTTCCAGGTTTACTAGTTTATGTGCATTGAGTTGTTTATAGTAATCCCTGATGATAGTTTGTATTTCTGTGGAATCGGTGGTAATAATCCCCTTTATTGTTTTTTATTGCGTCTGTTTGATTCTTCTCTCTTTTCTCTTTAATCTGGCTAG
>NW_016110339.1:0-2104 GCF_001604975.1 Cebus imitator | reverse complement strand
CAGGATGGTCTCGATCTCTTGACCTCGTGATCCACCCGCCTCGGCCTCCCAAAGTGCTGGGATTACAGGCTTGAGCCACCGCGCCCGGCTTACTTTTTTTTTTAAATCAGGCCTGTACTGCTTGAGTGAACCATCCTTTAGGAACTTTCCGTTTCTTCTTTTACTCCTGTGCTTGCAACCTGAGTTGTAAACATTATTTCCATGAACCAGTGTATTCTGAGTTCAGAACAGCCTACTTAACAAATGGAATTTTAGAATATGACACATGTGCAGTTGGGCATTATCCTTAAACAAGCAGTCTGGCTACTATTAAATGTTTTGAAGTCAATCCCAAAAAAGAAAATGTGAACATTAAATTTCTAACCCATCTAAATCCACCTAATCTTCTCCAATTTTTATTTTTATTTTTATTTTTTTTTAAGAATGGGTTTCACCATGCTGGTCAGGCTAGTCTTGAACTCCCGGCCTCAGGTGATCTGCCCACCTTGGCCTCCAAAGTGCTTGGATTACAGGCGTGAGCCACCACGCCCGGACAATATTCTCCAATTGTAGGTATGCATTATGATTTTTATGAAGTTGTAAGCAGTGTACATACAGTTCTGGGGCCTGCTTTTCTCAGTTACTAATGCTTTCTATAAGTATTGGTGATATCTGTAGTACATATGTCACTTATTTATAGCTATATGATATTTCATCATGTCAGTAGACTACAGTTTGCTTTATAATAGAGTAGCAGCAAGCTATATCTCCATGAGCAGATCTGTCTATCTGTACACTTTTTTATTTTTGAGCACCAAAATGTTTTCTTTATACTAATTCTTAATCCATAATTTTGAATAACTCCATTTCTACATTTTGACTTTTCTATACAATTTCATGAGATATAGAAATTGCAGCTTTATATATATTCTTTTTTTTTTTTTTGAGACAGAGTCTTGCTCTGTCACACAGGCTGGAGTGCAGTGGTACGATCTCGGCTCACTAAAACTTCCGCCTGCTGTGTTTAAGTGATTTTCGTGCCTCAGCCTCCCAAGTAGCTAGGACTACAGGCGCCTGCTACTACGCCTGGCTAATTTTTTTTTTTTTTTTTTTTTTTTTTTTTTTTTTTTTTTTTTTTTTTTTGAGGCAGAGTCTCTCACTGTCACCTAGGCTGGAGTGCAGTGGCACAATCTCAGCTCCCTGCAACCTCCGCCCCCCAGGTTCCAGCAGTTCTCCTGTCTCAGCCTCCCAAGTAGCTGGAACTACAGGCGCACGCCACCACGTCTGGCTAATTTTTGTATTTTTAGTAGAGATGGGGTTTCACCATGCTCGTCAGGCTGGTCTCAAACTCTTAACCTCAGGTGATCCGCCCACCTTGGCCTCCCAAAGCGCGGGGAATACAGGCATGAGCCACCGTGCCCAGCCTTTTTTTTTTTTTTTTTTCCCCCAATCAAGCCTAGATTGCTTGAGTGAACCATCCTTCAGGAACTTTCAGCTCCCTCTTTTACTCCAACCTGAGTACTAAACTGATTTCCTATCACTTTGTAACGGTTAAGGAGGTGCATTTGGGACCAGACACAAAATGCATCAGTTGGGAGAAAGAGCCAGCTCCAGAGGTGTCTTCAGAGAAGGCAAGACTGCCAGCTGTCATCTCTGTCAGCAGCAGATTTCACGGCCGAAAGTGCTTTTTCTTATTTGTCCTATGTAAACTTATTTGTCCCATTCTCCTAAGAGGTGAGGGCAGTGCTCCTCATGATGCTCATTGTAAAAAGGCCTCCCTGCATGAATGGGACTACCACAGGAGCTGGGCAGAGGTGAGCGAGTCCCCCATATTGCTGCCTGAATGAGAAGAGGAAATGTGTTTCTGGTGTCCAGAGTTAACATTTAAAATGTATTTTGCTAAATAATGTATGGTATATCTGGTGATTTAGGGGTAGTTCATTAATTATTATCAAATTGTTGGGCACCTACTATGTGCCAGTTACTGTGATAAGTTTTGAGGAGATATCATGCCAAAATCTGGCATGATTCCTGCCCTTAGAGAGCTTTTATGTCATGGTCTAATGTAGAGTAGTTGAACCAATATTGTGCAGGACCTTACTTTTTTTTTTTTTTTTTTTTTTTT
>NW_016110338.1:0-2105 GCF_001604975.1 Cebus imitator | reverse complement strand
TCAGCAACAATGATAAAGCAGTTACTATGTCAAGGTAGCATCATTTATAATCAGGCATTCAATTCTCACAAGAATCCTATGAATTAACTATCATTATTACTTATATTTTACTTATGGAGAAACTAAAGTACAGTTATGCTAATGAACTTACCTGCAGTCCCACTAATAAATGTTAAACTGAGGATTTGAACCTAGACATTCAGGCTCCAGAGCCTATGCTCAAAACTTTGGCTATGCCAATACTGGCATATTACTGAATAAAATAGCCCCAGTTTTGTTTTAAAATAAAAAATGTTGATCAATTTTTTAAATATTGTTTCATCACAATAAGACCTTATTTTGCCCCGAGTAATTTTCAGTGACAATTTTTAGGCTGGGTACAGTGGCTTACGCCTGTAATCCCCACACTTTGGGAGGCCAAGGTGTTCAGATCACTTGAGCTCAGGAGTTCGAGGCCAGGCAGGGCAACATGGAAAACCTCACCTCTATTAACAAATAAATACAGAAATTAACAGGGCATCATGGTGCATGCCTGTATTTCCAGAGACTGAGGTAGGAGGATCCCTTGAGCTTGGGAAATCAATGCTGCAGTGAGCCCTGATTTTATCATCACACTCCAGCCTGGGTGACAAGAGCAAAACTGTCTCAGAAAATGAACAACAGCAACAACAACAACAACATCCTAGTACAATAGGAAAAAAGTGAATATAGAAAAGAAATAGAAAATTGTTGTCTTTATGAGGGTTAGATATGACCAAAATACTTTAGCAACTGTTTAGAATGAATAGATTAAATGAAAAATATTTCCAGTAATATTTTAAACTGTTAAATTCTGTCTAGTTTCATATAGTAGATATGCATTCATTAAGAAATTTCAGTTTTAAGACTAAAGAAAGAACAAGAAAATTATTTTTACATGTGCCTGATTCAGAAGCCACTAAATTTCATTATTATTATTATTATTATTACTTGAGATGAGTCTTGCTTTGTCACCCAGACTGGAGTGCAGTGGTTTGATCTCAGGTCACCGCAATATCCACCTCCTGGGTTCAAGCGATTCTCCTGCCTCAGCCTCCTGAGTATCTGAGATTACAGGGGCACACCACCAAGTCCAGCTATTTTCTTAAATTTTTAGTAGAGATGGAGATTCACCATGTTGGCCAGGCTGGTCTTGAACTCCTAATCTTAAGTGATCCACCCACCTTTAGCCTCCCAGAGTGCTCAGATGACAGATGTGAACCATTACACATGGCTGAATTTCATGATTTAGCATGCTATTGAGTGGTATCATAAGTTCATAATCTTCCCATTAACTCTTTATATGATGTACTGTTATTTTAACATTATATAGTGTAAAGAATTTACTTTTATGAATTACTATCTTGTTCTTTAAGAAATTGGAATGGGTATCTCAGGAAAATTACATAGAAAATGCAGAAAATAGTATATAGCTAGTGGGATTGCAGTGGGAATTAAATTATATTTATCTAGGTGCTGTAAGCACCTAAATACTATAAATTTGAATGCTGATTCTGCTGACTCTATATTGAATTAGTGGAATAAACTCTACCATGGATTCATAAGACAACAGTACTGGTATATAACTGAATAAAATAGCCTCAGTTTTGTTTTTAAATAAAAATTGTTGATCAATTTTTGAAATAAAATATTATTTCATCACAATAAACATTTGGTCTCCATCTGCCATGAACCATCATTCACATTCTTAAAAAATTCACTTAGTCTTATTTTTTAATGGCTTACCTTTTTATTTTTTATTTTCGTGGGTACACAATAGGTATATACATTTATGGGGGTACATGAAATGTTTTGATACAGACATGCAATGTGAAATAATCACCTCATGAAGAATGTGGTATCCACCCCCTCAAGCTTTTATCCATGTTACAGCCATTCAATTACACTCTTCTAGTTATTTTAAAATGTACAATTATCATTGACTATAGTCATCCTGTTGTGCTATCAAATAGTAGGTCTTACTCTTTCTAACATTTAATTTAATATTATTGGTGCTTTTATATTTGTAAAGATTTTGGAGTTTCTCTTTACAAGCTGTAAAAAGATAATGTCAAACAAGGTTATCT
>NW_016110337.1:0-2106 GCF_001604975.1 Cebus imitator | reverse complement strand
TGATGTTTCTTTAAAACACTTTTCCCAAATAACAATTATTGTTTATTCCCAAATAATAATTATTATATTGTTATAATGAGGAAAGTAGAAATATGGTGTTTCTTTAAAACACTTTTCCCAAAAGGGTCCTCTGACAATTTTAATAAAATTGTGATACATATTTATTTTCCATAGGTATATGAAAATAGTAGAAGCTCTGCCAACTTACGGTGTCCATTATTACACAGTAAAGGTAAGTAGTTTTACATAACAAAGCTTTAATGATAATTAAGAGTTATTGCGCAATATCAGCTTTTTTCATAATATATAAAAGGCTGATTATATCTTGCCATTTGTAGCAAATTATAAAACACATTATTTTTGCAAAATACTTGCTAAGTTAAAATGTCTTCCCAAGACCTGTCTTCCTCCTAAGATGTTCATATCATTCTCTTTTGAAACACCTCTGTTTGCTGATTAGTCTCTTTTCCAATTGGTTAGCTTTCTAGCACTACCAGATCGTCATTTGATGGTACTTTTGTTTGAAAATTATGCAGTCTCCAACGTTATTTCAACAGCTTCATAAAATCCTGAAATTTATGCAGTATTTGCAATGCCACATTTCAATGAGTGTATTCCATACAGTGTATTTTCAGATTGTTTATAAGCAGGGAGAGATTGACAGATATTTTGAGATGATGAGATGAGAGTGTTAAGGGTGTCTTGTTTGGAGGAGAAATAATTTTATAATTGATCAGTTCTTGATTGACTTTTCATGTAATGATAATGTTTATATCTCTATACAATTCCAAATGATGGGGAATTAGCTTTAAAAATACTGACGTGATGAGAATATACCTGTGTTAAAAATCAGTACCAATTTTTGAGACAAAGTGTCGCTCTGTTGCCCAGGCTGGAGTGCAGTGGCGTGATCTCGGCTCTGCCTCCTGGGTTCAAGTGATTCTCTCGCCTGAGCCTTCCGAGTAGCTTGGATTGCACAGGGTGGCATGTGCCACCACACCTGGCTCATTTTTTGTATTTTTAATAGAGGCAGGGTTTCACCATGTTGGCCAGGCCGTTCTCAAACTCCTGACCTCGGGCCATCTGCCCACCACGGCCTCCCAAAGTGCTGGGGTTACAGGCATGAACCACCGAGCCCAGCCTCAAATTTAACTTTAGTTTCTGCTGCCTCTGATTTGCATATAGGTATCTGTCTGAGCCTAAATTTTCCTTTTCCTGTGTCAGTATAGTCTTTGCTTTGGCAAAACATAAAAAGATAAATTTATGTAAACAACATCACTTCCCCATAGGTACCTCAAACCAGTTATTCAAACATCCTGTCATTGAATTGTACAGTTCTCCAAAAGGGTTTTCAATATTCCCATGTTCATTGTTAATTGTTTTATAAATATCAGGAATTGGAACCACTTTTCTCATCTTTGTAATTCTTTGGAAACTTCCCCAACCTTTTATAACTGGTTACTAATTAAGAGAATAAAGAGCTTTTTTTTTTTTTAATGGATAACTGGCTTTTTACTGGATTAATTCTTAGTTGAATTACTTACATTCTATTTATTTTCTCCAACTGTTCAATCAAAACAGTAATGCTTTACTCTTTTGGTGGTATTAACAGTATTGCACTGTTTCAACTTACAGATTTTATTTGAAGAACCTCTAAGAAGGTGTTTTAATAACAAGTTAGGTCTTTAAATAATGTTTTGTTTATCAAGACAGCTTTATTTTGACTTGATGATACTTGTTAAGAGGTAAAATTGGTAAATTATATTCACCTCTAGAAGAGTTAACAATTAGGCCTTGATTTTCATGCTTTTTCAACCCTCTAGGATAAGCAAGGACTTCCTTGGTGGCTTGGAATTAGCTATAAGGGAATTGGCCAGTATGACATACAAGACAAGGTGAAGCCTCGGAAGGTAAGTGGGAATCACTTCAGACCTTAGGAGAACTTTGAACTGTTCAAAAGATGTTAATTTTAACATGGTTGACAAGCACACACCATAAGGTTTTGCTGCTTTTTTGTTTGGTTTGGTTTTGGTGGCTCGTTGCTGGTGTTTTTTTTTGTTTTGTTTTGTTTTTTGAGACAGAGTTTCGCTCTTGTTACCCAGGCTG
>NW_016110336.1:0-2112 GCF_001604975.1 Cebus imitator | reverse complement strand
AAAAAAAAAAAAAAAAAAAAAAAAAAAAAAAACAAAAAAACCCGGCCAGGTGGGGTGGCTCACACCTGTAATCCCAGCACTTTGGGAGCCTGAGGTGGGTAAACCACTTGAGTTCAGGGGTTCAAGACCAGCCTCGCCAACATGTTGAAACACCATCTCTCCTAAAAGTACAAAAAATTACCCGGGTGTGGTGGCACACATGCCTGTAATCCCTATTACTCGGGAGGCTGAGGAAGAAGAATCGCTTGAACCTGGGAGGCGGAGGTTGCAGTGAGCCAAGATCACACCATTGCACTTCAGCTTAGAAGACAGAGCGAGACTCCATCTCAAAATAAAAAATAATAAAAAACCTAGACCAAAACCTTGGTGAGCTTCCCTGGTCAGCAACACTTTGCTCATGTTTTCAAATATCATTGCTGGGAGAATTAGGTACTATCTATGTGACTCCACTGGAGGACAACGAGAACTTTCAGCCTGGTTTCTTCTGGACTTTTCCCAGGCATGTTTTCTCTTTATTATTTAAGTCATTAATTAATTTTTGTTTGTTTGTTTGTTTGTTTGTTTTTTGAGACGGTCTTGCTCTGTCGCCCAGGCTGGAGTGTAGTGGCAGGATCTTGGCTCGCTGCAACCTCCACCTTCTGGGTTCAAGTGATTCTCCAGCCTCGCCCTCCTGAGTAGCTGGGATTACAGGTATATGCCACCACACCCTGATAATTTTTTTGTATTTTTAGTAGAGACAGGGTTTTGCCATTTTGGTCTCGAACTCCTGACCTCAGGTAATCTGCTGGCCAACATAAGGAGACCAATCTCTTAAAAACATAAAGACAGAAAATGTAATTAGTCTTTTTGCCAAATCTTTTATAGACATTCCCAAATCTTGAATTTATCCCAATGTGCTGTATAAGCACCACCATATTCTACATGTCCCATGGTGTGAAAAACGTTGGAAAGCACTGAGTTAAAATAGTTTGATTGCTGTAAAAAAGATTCAAAATAATGATGGCTTAAAAATACAGAATTTGCCCAGGCGCAGTGACTCACGCCAGTAATCCCAGCACTTTGGAGGCCAAGGTGGGCGGATCACGAGGTCAAGAGATCGAGACCATCCTGGCCAACATGGTGAAACCCTGTCTTTACTAAAAAATACAAAAATTAGCTGGGTGTCTTGGTGTGCACCTGTAGTCCCAGCTACTTGGGAGGCTGAGGCAGGAGCATTGCTTGAACCCTGGAGATGGAAGTTGCAGGGAGCTGAGCTCATACCACTGCACTCCAGCCTGGCGCCTAGCGACAAAGCAAGACTCTGTCTCAAAAAAAAAATACATATATATATATGTAGAATTTATGGCCAGGTGCGGTGGTTTACACCTGTAATCCCAGCATGTTGGGAGGCAGAGGCTGGAGGATCACCTGAGGTCAGGAGTTCGAGACCAGCCTGACCAATGTGATGAAACCCCATCTCTACTAAAAATAGAAAAATTAGCCAGGCGTGGTTGCATGCGTCTGTAACCCCGACTACTAGGGAGGTTGAGGCAGGAGAATTGCTTGAACCTGGGAGATGAAGGTTGCAGTGAGCCGAGATCATGCCATTGCACTCCAGCCTGGGTGACAGAGTGAAACTCTGTCTCAAAATAATAATAATAATAATACAAAAAAATTTAGCCAGGTGGCCAGCTGCGGTGGCTCACTCCTGTAATCCCAGAACTTTGGGAGGCTGGGGTGGGTGGATCACCTGAGGTCAAGAGTCCTAGACCAGCTTGGCCAACATGATGAAACCCCATCTCTGCTAAAAACACAAAAATTTAGCCAGATGTGGTCGCAGGCGCCTGTGAGCTACTCCGGAGGCTGAGGCAGAAGAATCTCTTGAAACTGGGAGGCAGGAGTTGCAATGAGCTGAGATTGTGTCACTGCACTCCAATCTGGACAATAAGAGAAAGACTCTGTCTCAAAAAAAAAAAAGTTTAGCCAGGTGTGGTGGCGGGTGTCTGTAATCCCAACTACTCTGGAGGCTGAGGCAGGAGAATCATTTGAACCCAGGAGGTGGATGTTGCAGTGAGGCAAGAACATGCCACTGTACCCCAGCTTGGGTAACAGAGTGAGACTCCGTCTCAAAAA
>NW_016110335.1:5013-7125 GCF_001604975.1 Cebus imitator | reverse complement strand
CTCTGAGTTTCAGCAACCTTCCTCTTCCTGGATGTGTCTGAAATGGTTATATGCAGCCTTTCCGGCAGGATCATTTTGCCCCTTGCTACAGTAGCCCCATGTCATATATGCTAGTTTTCAACTCAGTTAAGTTGCTTCTTACTTACCTCTATGGCACTTCCACATTGCAAAGATTCCTAGGTCTAGCAGGACGTTTTCTATAAACAAATCTTCCAGAAACAGAAGAATGCTCACACAGTAAGTCAGGCAAACCAAATTTATTACTCAAAGAGGGACAGGAAGAATCAGCAAAAGCCTAAGTTGTACGATGAGCCTTACCTTTGAGGTCAGAAAAGTTGCCAAGGGTTGAGAGTCTCCTCTGCACACGCCCCACTTTGTACTGCAGCTGAGGATCCCCTAAGTTCTCCACTGTAAGTTATGTATCCCATGTGCAACTTGGCTCTCTGAGTTTAAAAGCTGCAGTAATATCTGTTTCCAGGAGGAACCGGAACAGAGCCCAGGCTGTTCCAGACAGTTTTTGTCTTCATCTCAGGATACTGTCTTCTTGGAACATTCTACAATTGTTCTGAGAACTAGGAGGTAGAGAAAGCCATTAAGGTCCTGTCCTCCTGCCCACACAAACAGACTACAAAACAATAAGCACAAGCAGAAATAATCATATTGCATTATGATAGCCATTCTTTGTTATGATACAAGAATTTATCCACCAAAAAGTTATCCAAATTCTAACTGTGAATGAACACAACAAACAAGGATTTTGGTCTGTTATTAGGCTTTAGTACAAGACTTACTAAACCAAAAAATTTAATAAATACATAAATAAAACTCTAGAAGAAGTATAAAAATCATAAAGACTCATTTCAACAAAGGCTGGCACACGAAGTTATCAGCTATGTGACAGAGTAATAGAAACTGTTGACAATGCCTAGATAGGGCAAAGTGAATATGATTCAAATCAGCTAATAAAACAGTAAACTCAACAGAAAAATGGGTCAAAAAAGTCCGATACATTATAGCAATCTGACAAATGCAAATGTGCACAAATAAAATGAGATCTGTATTTTCACCACTGGCTTAGAAAATGTAAGAATCCTAGATAACATTGTGTGATAAGGATATGATGAGAAAAAACCTTTATGGGCAATGGATGGAAAATTAAATGGTTGCGAACATTTTGGAAAATAACATGGCAAGACCCATTTAAAAATATGCATACCCAAAACGTATCTGAATGATGGGTATATATCCCTGATACAGTTAGGATGTGTGTTCACTCCAAATCTCATGCTGAAATGTGATCCCCAATGTTGGAGGTGGAGCCCAGTGAGAGGTGTTGTAACACGACGTGGATCCCTTATGAATAGTTCAGCACAAGAATTTCCAGTCTTTTGGCTTCCCTGGACCACATTGGAAGAAGAATTGTTTTGGCCACACATGAAATACACTAACAATACCTGATGACCTAAAAAAAAAAATCACACAAAAATGTAATGTTTTGAGAAAGTTTACAAATTTGTCTTGGCCACATTCAAAACTGTTCTGGCCTGCATTTGGCCCTCAGGCTGTGGGCTGGACAAGCTTGGCTCAGCACGATTTTCTTGGTGATAAGTGTGTTCTTGCTCAGTTAGTTCATGAGCGATCTGATTGTTTTAAACAGCCTGGGACAACCCCCTTCTCTCTCTTACTCCCTCTCTGACCATGTGACACACTGACTCCCCTTCACCTTCTGCCATCACTGTAAGCTTCTTGCGGCCTCACCCAGAGCAGATGCCATTGCCATGCTTCCTATACAGCTCGCAGAGGCCTGAGCCAAGATAAACCTCATTTTTAATTAAAATAAATTATTCAGTCTTGGGTATTTATTCATAGCAATACAAATGGACTAACACAGCCCCTGACAAATTATGACACATGACCAAAAGTGTCTTCCTAAGGATACTATTTACAAAAGTGAATCATTTGTTAGTGAGATATCGGTGTGAATTCCGCTTCAAAATTAGATAGGAAAAATGTGGGTGGTTCCTTTTACTGAAAACTATGCAGCAGCCATAGGGGAATAAAGAACCCAAAATAACCTACAGCCATGTGGGAATGTATGAAGGATGTTATGCT
>NW_016110335.1:2691-4337 GCF_001604975.1 Cebus imitator | reverse complement strand
GTCCCCTGCGGCCAGCAGTTTGAGGCTGCAGGAAGCCATGATCACTCCACTGCACTATAGCCTGGGTGACAGAATGAGATACTTGTCTCCCAAGTGAAAATAAGTAAGTTCCAGGAAACCACATGATATTTCTAGATTTCAGCCCCTGTTTCAGTTCCCTGTAGATTAAATATTTTGTTTATTCCCAATGTTCCAGCTGTTTCTCTGCACATCGTAGGTTTGTTCTTCTGCCTACTCAAGGCCCCAGATCCAGCAAACGTCCTGAGGAATGGGCTCTGCGGTTAATCTGTGATCACCTAGGAAGGGCTTGTTTTGCTATGAAATTTAGTCCATTGAAACTTTAGGCCCACAGTTTTTTGATGGCTTAAACAAAAAGAATGTTTTTGTTTTTGTTTTAAAGCTCATCCAGTGCCTTCTCATTATGGCAGGAGCAACTACCATTGGTAAGTTTATTTTAATTGGAAGAAAAATCTCCAACATTGGCACTGTAATGAGGTTTTTGGTCTTTGACCTTAATGGAGCAATTAAATCCAAGTCTATTTTCTATCTTATGCATGTATTGAAGGATTAAATGAGAAAATATTTGCAGAGTGCATAAAGTATCTAATGTACATTATTAATATGCAGTTGTATTAAGACTACACACTGAAAATCATGATCAACCTGATCACTTCCTGAGACCTAGAGCCAAAGTTTTCCAAGGATACTTACCTGTCAAATAATTCTATTCCATTTTTCAGTGGGGCTGAGGGTTTGATCCATAAACTGCTGCCACAGAATTCAAATCAAGTATGTCAATAAGCATGCTAATTTATTCAGCAAACATATTTTTGTAGGAATAGTTACTAAAAGAAAAAGTAATGTATTGATTTAATTTCTGGTTGATGCTACTTCTGTCATCATGAACTGGCTGCAGATATTTAGAGGCGTAACCCAAAGAAGATGGCATACTCCCTGCACAGCACAAACTCTTGTTTCTCTTTATCTTCTTTTTGCTAAAGTCTACAATCTGTTGGTAGTAAATCCAGATTCTGTGGTACGCACAAAACAATCCTTCATAAATTCAAACTTATGCCTATGCTTATGTTTAATGCAATTAGCCTTCAAGAGCCAACTTGAGACCATATTCAGAATGAAAGCTTCAAAAAAGCTATGGCAAACACATGAATATAAGATCATTATAGGCACTGTCCCCAAATTACCTCTGGATTCAGCGGGAAAAGGTGACAAGAAACAGTATTTAAGGCATCTAGGATAGTGCTACCTTCTCACGTCGAACATAAGCAAATTAAAAGCTCATACTAATGCTCTAAAGCCTAATAAGAACTGGTAAGGTTCAGGTCTGTCAAAAAGCCACTGCAGGTTACTTTTAAAACCACCTACACAACCATCTGGAAGCTATTTTCCTCCCTCTTAAAAACAGTCGCATGTCTACTGATGATGTAGTTAAGGCTATATCTAGATCTTCTATCTCTCAGCGGGGACGTGGGTTCTCAAACGCTAATGTTTGACTGACAAAAGTTTTGCAGCAAGAACTTGTGCAAGTATTGGTAGATTAAAATACAAAATGAAACCCCTTCTCATGAATGATGAAACAATTAAAAACGAATGCCAGGAACCCGTGTGTGTGTGTGTGTGTGTGTGTG
>NW_016110335.1:0-1460 GCF_001604975.1 Cebus imitator | reverse complement strand
GAAAAGAAGTATATTACATTTGAGGAATAAAATAATATTACTGAATTGTTCACATCAGTGATGTTCATGCCACAAGAGGGGGAAGAGAAGTAAAAAACACATTTTGTACTTCTATACATATATATTTTTTATTGCACTTTAGGCTCTGAGGTACATGTGCAGAACATGCAAGATTGTTGCATAGGTACACACATGGCAATGTGGTTTGCTGCCTTCATCCCCATCACCTATATCTGGCATTTCTCCCCATGTTATCCCTCCCCAACTCCCCACCCCCCACTGTCCCTCTCCTAGTCTCCCCTACAGACCCCAGTGTGTGATGCTCCCCTCCCTGTGTCCATGTGTTCTCATTGTTCAACACCCACCAATGAGTGAGAACATTCGGTGTTTGATTTTCTGTTCTTGTGTCATTTTGTATTTCTTGGACCTGATTTTGGACTCTTGCTGTTTATCCTACCACCAATGTGAAGTCTTTGGGAGTTATTAAGCAGAGCAATTTACAATGTAAATTGTATTTACATGTTAAGTAAGTCATTCTGGAGATAGCACAGAAATTTGTGGAGACAGAATCAGGGAGAGCACTTGAGAGGTGCTCACCATAGCCCAGCTGAGAGAGTGACGGGCTGGAATCTATGATGGCAATGAAGATAGAGAAAAATTCATTCAAGAAATAGAAGGTAAAATCTGACAACACTTGGGGGTTGGAAATGGAAATATGAAGAAGAATGAAATGTCAAGAATTACACTGAGATGTCAGGTGTAGGTAGAGTTTGCTATCATTTTCTGAAAAAAAAAAACAAAAAACAGAAAGAATATCACTTAAAGTATCATGAAATGGACTTTTCCAAAATCATTCAAGTAAAAGGAAGGCTGAACTTTGACACACAAGAGATGGTGATGGCAGTAACAGTGGCCTTGAGACCAGGACATGTACCAGCCTCTAGAAAGATTAGTATTATCTGGAGCACATAGAGACTGGAATATTTGAGTGAAAAAAAATAAAACTTTCACATTTATTCTTGGAGTCTTGTTCTATTTGAAGAAGTAAAGAATTAGGCCTTATTCAGAGTTGCAAATTTTGGTAAGCCCTAAAATGAACAGAATATTGTATCAAATGAAAGCAGTTCTCCAATTCTATTCACTAAACATTTACTGATTTTCTTTCAGGTTTAATTATTATGATAGGCATTGAATAGTAATTTATCAACCACTTCTCTGGTGTGTATACTAATACACAAAGAGACATAGTTTTAAAAGTGTAGTATTCGGCCGGGCGCGGTGGCTCAAGCCTGTAATCCCAGCACTTTGGGAGGCCGAGGCGGGTGGATCACGAGGTCAAGAGATCGAGACCATCCTGGTCCACATGGTGAAACCCCATCTCTACTAAAACTACAAAAACATTAGCTGGGCATGGTGGCGCGTGCCTGTAATCCCAGCTACTCAGGAGGCTGAGGCAGGAG
>NW_016110334.1:0-2112 GCF_001604975.1 Cebus imitator | reverse complement strand
TTAACTTCTGGGGTACATGTGGAGAATGTGCAGGTTTATTACATAGGTATAAACATGCCATGGTGGTTTGCTGCACCCATCAACCCATCATCTACATTAGGTATTTCTCCTAATGCTATCCCTCCCATAGCCCCGATCCCCCTGACAGGCCCTGGTGTGTGATGTTCCCCTCCCTGTGTCCATGTGTTCTCATTGTTCAACTCCCACTATCAGTGAGAACATGTGGTATTTGGTTTTCTATTCTCATATTAGTTTGCTGAGAATGATGGAAACAGCTTCATCCATGTCCCTGCAAAGGACATGAACTCATCCCTTTTTATGACTACATAGTATTCCATGGTGGATATGTGCCACATTTTCTTTATCCAGTCTATCATTGATGGACATTTGGATTGGTTCCAAGTCTTTGTTATTGTGAACAGTGCTGCAATAAACATATGTGTGCATGTGTCTTTATGGTAGAATGGTTTACAAACCTTTGGGTATATACCCAGTAATGGGATTGCTGGCTCAAATGGAATTTCTATTTCTAGGTCCTTGAGGAATCACCACACTGTCTTCCACAATGGTTGAACTAATTTACACTCCCACCAACAGTGCAAAAGTGTTCCTATTTCTCCACAACCTCTCCAGCATCTGTTGTCTCCTGACTTTTTGATGATCGCCATTCTAACTGGCAAGAGGTGGAATCTCAATGTGATTTCTGTGAACAAAATAAGTAGGTAGCTTGATGGGGATATCGTTGACTCTATAAATTACTTTGGGCAATATGTCCATTTTCACAATATTGATTCTTCCTAACCATGAGCATGGAATATTTTTCCATCTGTTTGTGTCCTCTCTTATTTCTTTGAGTAGTAGATTGTAGTTCTCCTTGAAGAGGTCCTTCACATCCCTTGTAAATTTTATTCCTAGGCGTTTTATTCTCCTTGTAGCAATTATGAATGCGAGTTCACTCATCATTTGGCTCTCTGTTTGTCTGTTATTGGTGTATAGGAATGCCTGTGATTTTTGCACATTGATTTTTGTATCCTGGGAGTTTGCTGAAGTTGCTTATCAGCTTAAGGAGATTTTGGGCTGAGACAATGGGGTCTTCTAAATATGCAATCATGTCATCTGGATAGAGACAATTTGACTTCCTCTTTTCCCAATTAAATACGCTTTATTTCTTTCTCTTGCCTGATTGCCCTGGCCAGAACGTCCAATACTATGTTGAATAGGAGTGGTGAGAGAAGGCATCCTTGTCCTGTGCTGGTTTTCAAAGGGAACGCTTTCAGCTTTTGCCCATTCAGTATGATATTGGCTGTGGGTTTGTCATAAATAGCTTTTATTATTTTGAATTATGTTCCATCAATACCTAGTTTATTGAGTTTTTAGCATGAAATGCTGTTGAATTTTGTCGAAGGCCTTCTCTGCATCTATTGAGATAATCATGTGGTTTGTGTCTTTGGATCTGTTTATGTGATGGATTGTGTGTACTGAACCTGCCTTATATCCCAGGGATGAAGTGAACTTGATCATTGTGAATAAACTTTTTGATGTGCCACTGCAACTGGTTTGCCAGTATTTTATTGAGGATTTTTGTATCAATGTTCATCAGAGATATTGGCCTGAAATTTTCTTTTTTTGTTTTATCTCTGCCAGGTTTTGTTATCGGGATGATGCTGGCCTCATAAAATGAGTTAGGGGGGTTCCCTCTTTTTATGTTGTTTGAAATAGTTTCAGAAGGAATGGTATCAGCTCCTATTTGTACCTCTGGTAGAATTTGGGTGTGAATCTGTCTGGTCCTGGATTCTTTTTTAGTTGGTAGGCTATTAATATCTGCCTCAATTTTAGAACTTATTATTGGTCTAGTCAGGGATTCAACTTCTTCTTGGTTCATTCTTGGGAGGGTGTATGTGTCCAGGAATTTATCCATTTCTTCTAGATTTTCTAGTTTATTTGCGTGGAGGTGTTTAAAGTATTCTCTGATGGTAGTTTGTATTTCTGTGGAATCAGTGGTGACAACCACTTTATCATACTTTTATTGTGTCTATTTAATTCTTCTCTTTTTTTTTCATATTAGTCTGGCTAGTTGTCCATCTGTTTTGTTGATTTTTTTTTTTTTTTTTT
>NW_016110333.1:0-2113 GCF_001604975.1 Cebus imitator | reverse complement strand
CCAGGCTGGAGTGCAGTGGCACAATCTTGGCTCACTGCAACCTCCGCCTCCCAGGTTCAAACAGTTCTCCTACCTCAGCCTCCCAAGCAGCTGGGACTACAGGTGTGTGCTACCACGTTTTGCTGTTTTCTGTTTGCGGCTTTCAAACCCATAGTTAGAAATACTTTACATCATGACCCGGTGCATACTTATGTGTATGTAGATGAGTGGGTAAAACACATGTAGATTATATAAGCGAAACCACTTGTGGTAATAAACTCTCATGTTTTCTCTTTTTGTTAACAAAAAAACTTTGCTAGTGACCCATTAAATTGCTTTTGCAGCCCTGTTTGAAAAACGAGTCCATATAATCAGTATATCCTAACACCCACGTAGGCACTAAGTCACACAGAGTAACAGAATGCGAAGATAAAGACTTAACTCTTATTCCTGTAATCCACTCTTCACAGCAGCTGTTCCAGCCTCTCCTCCCTCAAGTCTTTATGCTTTCACTTCAATAGATAACCTCCTGAATTATGGAAAGGAAGGCCCTAAGCTGGGCTAACATTTCTTAATTTTTCATTTCTTCTGAATATCTCTTTTAAAAATTTTGATTTGTACAGTTTCCCCATCTAGTTACTATCTTCAACTGTTAAGCTTTTGGTATAAATTGTCCTATTTATTATGTACTTTTCTACTCTATTCAATAATCCTTTACAGTCTTTTTTCTATTCCTTTTTACTAAAAAAAAAATGGGATTATCAAGGTCACTGACTTTTTGTACTCTGAGTCCTGTGGCATTTCAGAAGTGTTATTCAGAAGTGTTTGGTATTAATGATCTGTCTCTTTTTTAAACTTAATCTGCACCTCCCCCATGTTCAGGAAAAACAGTAAAAATTCATACTTGCTTGTGGTGAACAGTTCAAGCTGTTTTAAAATGAGCAGATCAGAGAGGAAAAGATCTCATAACACTACACTATTGTTTGTTAACTATTGTTATATATTGATGTCCTATTTCTGGGCATTTTTCTATGTGTATACAAACAGGCCCCCACTTTCCCTTTTCTTTCCCCTTCCCTTCCCTTTCACCTCCCCTCCTCATCTTTCCCCTGCCCCCTTTCTTTCTCCCTTTCCCTTTCCGTTCTGCTTCTGCTTCCTCTTCCCCTCCTTTCCCTTCCTTACCTCCTCCTCCTCCTCCTTTTTTTTTTTTTTTTTTTTTTTTTTTTGAGGTGGAGTCTCGCTTTGTGGCCCAGGCTAGAGTGGCAGTGGTGTGATCTCGGCTTATTGCAACCTCTGCCTCCCAGGCTTAAGCCATGCTCCTGCTTCAGCTTCCTGAGTAGATCGCCTGGCTAACTTTTACATTTTTAGTTAAGTTGAGGTTTCACCATGTTGGTCTCAAATTCCTGACCTCAAGGGATCTGCCCGCCTTAGCCTCCCAATGTGCTGTGAATACAGGTGTGAGCCACCATGCCCAGCCACAATCACATCTTTTTATGTTTGAAAAATAGTGAATGTGTGATGTGTTAATGTTTAGTCTACAGTGTTGTTGTACTTCATGGGTTTTGGGCTTCCTCTTTGCTAACTTGACTGATTGGCAGAAGTTTGCATGCATAAGTTGAGTACTGTTGAGTTAAGCATTAAAAAAAAGCAAGTCGAATTTCCACAGGTAAAATAGAAGAAGAGGGGTCCACAGGTAGGAGAAAAACTATCAGAAATAGCATGGTTGCTTCAGAGTGGAAGAGGGCATTTTCAAGTAGAGTGAAAATTGTGTGCTTTATATCTTTAGGGCTACCCTCTTAGGTGAATTTGGTTGACATTTTAGAGATTGAAAACAATTGAGAAGGTCTAAGACAGTTTTTCATGATGAGGATTCCAGTCAGCTATTAAGCTTTTGAGTGAATGTAACCAATCAAGAGTAAGTGACATGGGAAAGTTGACAATGTTGTCAAGGAGTCGAGTGGTGTGTGGCTGCCAGTGGGACCAAGTGCAGGGGCTTTGTGGCTCTGGCTTTCAGGTCCTTCTACATAGACTCTCTTTTTTGAGACAGAGTCTCACTCTGTTGCCCAGGCTGGAGTGCAGTGGCACAATCTTGGCTCACTGCAACCTCCGCCTCCCAGGTTCAAACAGTTCTCCT
>NW_016110332.1:0-2115 GCF_001604975.1 Cebus imitator | reverse complement strand
AAGAGTGAAAGTCCATCTCAAAAAAGAAAAAAAAAAAGCAAATATCACAAGAAAGCAAGTCATATAAATTATTGGGCTTTCCAGGACATCTGAAAGTTATGTTTACACTATACTGTAATCTATTAAGTGTAGAATAGCAGTAAGACTTTTAAAAATGTACATACCGGCTGGGCACAGTGGCTCACTCCTGTAATCCCAACACTTTAGGAGGCCGAAGCAGGCTGATCACCTGAGGTCAAGAGTTCAAGGCCAGCCTGACCAACATGCAGAAACCCTATTTCTACTAAAAATACAAAATTAGCCAGGCAGTTGCACTTGCCTGTAATCCCAGCTACTCAGGAGGCTCAGGCAGGAGAATTGCTTGAACCCAGGAGGCGGAGGTTGGGGTGAGCCGAGATGGTGCCATTGCACTCCAGCCTGGGCAACATGACAGCTAAACTCTGTCTCAAAAAAAAAAAAAAAAAAAAAAAAAAAACAAAAAAAAAAAAAAAAAAAAAAAAAAAAAAAAACTGGATACAGTTCCTTTTTCATCCCAATGATGATATTTTTGCAGAAATTAGCTTGGCCACTGGAGGGCTCTCGCAGTCTCCCATTAGTTCCAGATAAATGATTTCATAAAAATACTGACACACAAAGGATGAGCTTTACAAAATGCCAATAGCAGTGCTGACACACCCCATTTCAAAATTAATTTGCAAATGTATAGCAAAAAGAATCAAAATATGTACAGTCTGGGCCAGGCACGGTGGCTCACACCTGTAATCCCAGCACTTTGGGAGGCTGAGGCAGGAGGATCACCTGAGGTCAGGAGTTCGAGACCAGCCTGGCCAACACAGTGAAATCCTGTCTCTACTAAAAATACAAAAATTAGCCGGACATGGTAGCGGGCACCTGTAATCCCAGCTACTCAGGAGGCTGAGGCAGGAGAATTGCTTGAACCCAGGAGGCGGAGGTTGCGGTGAGCCAAGATTAGGCCATTGCACTCCAGCCTGGGTGACAGAGTGGGACTCTGTCTCAAAAAAGAAAATGTACTGTCTTTGATCCAGCTTCTAAAAATTTATCTGACATAATAATTATGAAGCATTCCATTGATTTTTAATTTACATTTCAATTAGCTGTTCAATTAAGAAGTAAATAATATATTACAAAACATGAATCTTGGCCAGGCACTGTGGCTCATGCCTGTAATCCCAGCACTTTGGGAAGCCAAGGCAGGCAGATCACTTGAGGCCAGAAGTTCAAGACCAGCCTGGGCAACATAGAGAAACCCCATCTCTACTAAAAATACAAAAATTATCTGGATGTGGTGGTACAGGCCTGTAGTCCCAAGCTACTCTGGAGGCTGAGGCAGAGAATAGCTTGAACCCAGGAGGCAGAGGTTGCAGTGAGCCGAGATCACACCACTGCACTCTAGCCTGGGCAACAGAGCAAGACCGTATCTCAAAACATAAAATAAAATAAAATAAAATAAAATAAAAATGAATTTCAAACTACAGATTGCTAATGTAATTTCAAAATATGTGTACAATTGGAGACTACTTTTTTAAATACATGTAAACATATTTGGCAAATATACACCAACATGTTAACAACTTTGGGTAGTGAGGCTGAGAGTTTTCCCTCTCTTTTGTTCTTTAGGCATTTTCCAATTCTCCATAATAAACATGAATTATTTTGATCATGAGGAAAAAATGTTTTAAATTTTTAAATCTAGAATATTTTAAGTATTTTTTAATATTCATTATTATATAAGGATCCATAAAGAGTACAGGCATCCCTCAGAGATAATATGGGTTCAGTTTCACACCACTACAATAAAGCAAATATTGGCCAGGCATGGTAGCTCATGCCTGTAATTCCAGCACTTTGGGAGGCCAAGGCAGGCAGATCACCTAAGGTCAGGAGTTTGAGACCAGCCTGACCAACATGGAGAAACACATCTCTACTAAAAATACAAAATTAGCTGGGCTTGATGGCACATGCCTGTGATCCCAGCTACTCAGGAGGCTGAGATAGGAGAATTGCTTGAACCTGTGAGGCGGAGGTTGCGGTGAGCTGAGATCATGCCATTGCATTCCAGCCTGGGCAACAAGAGTGAAAGTCCATCTCAAAAAA
>NW_016110331.1:0-2117 GCF_001604975.1 Cebus imitator | reverse complement strand
AAAAAAAAAAAAAAAGAACTCAGCATTAAGAAACTAACTCAGAACCACAAAACTGCTTGGAAATGGAACAGCTGGCTCTTGAATGTTGACTGGATAAACAATAAAATGAAGGCAGAAATAAAGATGTTCTTCAAAACCAACAAGAATGAAGATACAACATACCAGAATCTCCGGGACACTTTCAAAGCAGTGTCGAGAGGAAAATGTATAGCAATAAATGGCCACATGAAAAGCAAGGAAAGATCTAAAATTGATACCCTATATCAAAATTGAAAGAGCTAGAGGAGCAAGATCAAAAACACTCAAAATCTAGCAGAAGACAAGAAATAACTAAGATCAGAGCAGAATTGAAGGAGATAGAGACAAAATAACTCTTCAAAAAATCAATAAATCCAGGAGCTGGTTTTTTTTAAAGATCAACAAAATAGACCACTAGTCAGATTAATAAAAAAAGAAAAGAGAGAAAAATCAAATAGATGCAATAAAAAAGGATAAAGGGGATATCACCACAGATTCCACAGAAATAAAAACCACCATCAGAGATTACTACAACCAACTCTATGCACATAAACTAGTAAACCTGGAAGAAATGGATAAATTCCTGGACACTTGCACCCTCCCAAGCCTAAACCAGGAAGAAGTCGAAACCCTGAATAGACCAAAAACAAGGTTTGAAGTTGAGGCAGCAATTAAGAGCCTACCATCCAAAAAAAGCCCAGGTCCAGATGGGTTCACAGCTGAATTCTACCAGACAAACAAGGAGGAGCTGGTACCACTCCTTCTGAAACTATTCCAAACAATCCAAAAAGAGAGAATCCTTCCCAGATCATTTTATAAAACCGACATCATCCTGATACCAAAACCCAGCAGAGACTCAACAAGAAAAGAAA
This sequence comes from Cebus imitator, assembly GCF_001604975.1. Lineage (NCBI taxonomy): Eukaryota > Metazoa > Chordata > Mammalia > Primates > Cebidae > Cebus > Cebus imitator. Next base: position 1,227 of record NW_016110331.1, on the reverse strand, counting down.
ACTTTAGGCCAATATCCATGATGAACATAGATGCAAAAATCTTCAATAAAATACTGGCAAACTGATTACAACAGCACATCAAAAAGCTTATCCATCACGATCAAGTAGGCTTCATCCTGGGGATGCAAGGCTGGTTCAACATACGCAAATCTATAAACGTAATTCACCACATAAACAGAACCAAAGACAAAAACCACATGATTATCTCAATAGATGCAGAGAAGGCCTTTGACAAAATTCAACAGTCCTTTATGATAAAAACTCTCAATAAACTAGGTACTGATGGAACATATCTCAAAATAATAAAAGCTATTTATGACAAACCCACAGCCAATATCATACTGAATGGGTAAAAACTGGAAGCATTCCCCTTGAAATCTGGCACTAGACAGGGATGCCCTCTCTCACCACTCCTATTCAATATAGTACTGGAAGTTCTAGCCAGAGCAATCAGGCAAGAAAAAGAAATAAAGGGTATTCAAATAGGAAAGGAGGAAGTCAAATTGTCTCTATTTGTAGATGACATGATTGTATATTTAGAAGACTCCATTGTCTCAAACCAAAATCTCCTTAAACTGATAAGCAACTTCAGCAAAGTCTCAGGATACAAAATCAACGTGTAAAAATCACAAGCAATCCTATACATCAATAACAGACTTAAAGAGAGCCAAATCAAGAAAAAACTGCCATTCACAATTGCTACAAAGAGAATAAAATACCTAGAAATACAACTAACAAAGAATGTAAAGAACCTCTTCAAGGAAAACCACAAACCACTGCTCAAGGAAAAAAGAGAGGACACAAACAGATGGAAAAACATTCCATGCTCATGGTTAGGAAGAATCAATATTGTGAAAATGGCCATACTGCCCAAAGCAATTTATAGATTCAATGCTATCCCCATCAAGCTACCTATGACCTTTTCACAAAACTGGAAAACCATCTTAGACTTCATATGGAACCAAAAGAGAGCCCGCATAGCCAAGTCAATTCTAAGCAAAAAGAACAAAGCGGGAGGCATCACATTACCTGACTTCAAACTATACTACAAGGCTACAGTAATCAAAACAGCATGGTACTGGTACCAAAACAGAGATATAGACCAATGGAACAGAACAGAGGCCTCGGAGGCAGCACCACATATCTACAACCATCTGATCTTTGACAAACCTGACAAAAACAAGCAATGGGGAAAGGATTCCCTGTTTAATAAATGGTATTGGGAAA
>NW_016110330.1:0-2117 GCF_001604975.1 Cebus imitator | reverse complement strand
GAACCCATCTGGACCTGGGCTCTTTTTGGGTGGTAGGCTCTTAATTGCTTCCTCAACTTCAGACCTTGTTATTGGTCTATTCAGGGTTTCGACTTCTTCCTGGTTTAGGCTTGGGAGGTGGCAAGTGCCCAGTAATTTATCCATTTCTTCCAGGTTTACTAGTTTATGTGCATAGAGTTGTTTGTAATAATCTCTGATGATGGTTTGAATTTCTGTGGAATCTGCGGTGATATCCCCTTTATCATTTTTTATTGCATCTATTTGGTTATTCTCTCTTTTATTTTTTATTAATCTGGCTAGTGGTCTATTTTGTTGATCTTTTCGAAAAACCAGCTCCTGGATTTATTGATTTTTTGAAGGGTTTTTTGTGTCTCTATCTCCTTCAGTTCTGCTCTGATCTTAGTTATTTCTTGTCTTCTGCTAGGTTTTGAGTTTTTTTGATCTTGCTCCTCTAGCTCTTTCAATTTTGATAATAAGGTGTCAATTTTCGATTTTTCCTTGCTTCTCATGTGGGCACTTATTGCTATATATTTTCCTCTAGAGACTGCTTTAAATGTGTCCCAGAGATTCTGTATGTTGTATCTTCGTTCTCATTGGTTTCGAAGAAGATCTTTATTTCTGCCTTCATTTCATTGTTTATCCAGTCAACATTCAAGAGCCAGTTGTTCAGTTTCCATAAAGCTGTGTGGTTCTGAGTTAGTTTCTGCATTCTGAGTTCTAACTTGATTGCACTGTGGTCTGAGAGACTGTTTGTTATCATTTCCATTCTTTTGCATTTGCTGAGGAGTGATTTGCTTCTAATTAGGTGGTCAATTTTAGAGTAGGTGTGATGTGGTGCTGAGAAGAATGTATATTCTGTGGATTTGGGGTAGAGAGTTCTGTAAATGTCTATTAGGTTTGCTTGTTCCAGGTCTGAGTTCAAGTCCTGGATATCCTTGTTAATTTTCTGTCTTGTTGATCTGTCTAATATTGACAATGGGGTGTTAAAGTCTCCCACTGTTATTGTGTGGGAGTCTAAGTCTCTTTGTAAGTCGTTAAGAACTTGCCTTATGTATCTGAGTGCTCCTGTGTTGGATGTGTATATATTTAGGATCATTAGCTCTTATTGTTGCATTGATCCTTTTACCATTATGTAATGTCCTTCTTTGTCTCTTTTGATCTTTGTTGCTTTAAAGTCTGTTTTATCAGAGATGAGAACTGCAGCTCCTGATTCTTTTTTTGCTCTCCATTTGCTTGGTAAATCTCCCTCCATCCCTTTATTTTGAGCCTTTGTGTATCCCTGCATGTGAGATGGGTTTCCTGGATACAGCACACCGATGGGTTTTGGCTTTTTATCCAATTTGCCAGTCTGTGTTTTTTGATTGGGGCATTTAGTCCATTTACATTTAGGGTTAATATTGTTATGTGTGAACTTGATACTGCCATTTTGATGCCAGCTGGCTGTTTTGCCCATTAGTTGATGCAGATTCTTGATTGTGTTGATGCTCTTTACCATTTGGTATGTTTTTGGAGTGGCTGGTACTGGTTGTTCCTTTATATGTGTAGAGCCTCTTTCAGGAGCTCTTGTAAAGCAGGTCTGGTGGTGATGAAATCTCTGAGTACTTGCTTGTTCACAAAGGATTTTATTTTTCCTTCACTTATGAAGCTTAGTTTGGCTGGATAGGAAATTCTGGGTTGAAAGTTCTTTTCTTTAAGGACATTGAATATTGGCCCCCACTCTCTTCTGGCTTGTAGGATTTCTGCTGTCAGATCTGCTGTGAGTCTGATGGGCTTCCCTTTGTGGGTAACCCGACCTTTCTCTCTGGCTGCCCTTAGCATTTTCACCTTCATTTCAACCCTGGTGAATCTGACAATTATGTGCCTTGGGGTTGCTCTTCTTGAGGAATATATTTGTGGTGTTCTCTGAATTTCCTAGACTTGAATATTGGCCTGCCTTGCTATGTTGGGGAAGTTTTCCTGGATAATATCCTGAAGAGTATTTTCCAGCTTGGATTCATTCTCTTCGTTGCATTCAGATACACCTATCAAATGTAGAGTAGGTCTTTTCACATAGTCCTACATTTCTTGGAGACTTTGCTCATTCCTTTTTACCATTTTTTCTCTATTCTTGCCTTCTC
>NW_016110329.1:4437-6554 GCF_001604975.1 Cebus imitator | reverse complement strand
CTGCCAGTTTTGTTCCTCTTCTTCCCCATCCCTCATGAAGCCAAATCTCCACTATCAGGCACTTTCAGTGACAACCTATGAGGCACATTCAGTAACAGTGTAAAGTCTGAGCCCAGGAGTCAGTCTCATGACATATGCAGCTCTTTCTTCTCCCTATTTTCTGCTCTTTTTGAAAACAAAGGGCTACTTTCACATGGCAAGTATTCACATCAGTCTCTTTTATGAAAATCCATTTAGTTCATCATCTGCACTCATGTCCACAGCCATGTCCTCAGTTTCCATCTCACAGGGAAACACTTCAGCTCAGATTTCCTTAAAACCCTGGGTCATGTTCATTCTCACTCTCCATCCCACTCAATATCACCTCCTGGATACCCTGGGGCTGCCTCTCCTCATCTGTCAGGGGATGTCCACAGCTGTAGAATGAGAGGACCCATGTTCTCAGGAGGAGGGAAGGTCACATGAGATAACAAGCACCATCTGGGTCCCTGGAGAGGACACATGGATGGTGCTCAGCGGTTGTCGGGAGATAGGCAGTCCCTTACAGGTGCCGTGATAACTTATTTAAACTGATTTATTCCCACTGGAATCTCATTTGCTTCTCTGTGGATTCTCACACCCCAGCCAAGACTCCCCCCACTGGCTCACACACACTCTATCTTACTCACGTTCCCTGGAGTCCAGAGCCTGAGTCAGGCTCCAGGTGAGAGGACAGAGTGAATGCTTTTGTCTCATTCATGTTTTCCTTCAGCTGGTGATTTCTCCTGCTGTCTAATATTTCATTTGTTTCTCCCACACCTCTTCTTCCTCATTGTTCTTATACTTCTAACTTTTTTTCCAATTTCAATAAACCAGAATAGTGATTATAATGTTACATTCTATATCTCCCAAATTCCTGTATAATATATTTTCATTGGATTATGTACAGATATATAAATTGAGGTCATTTATCACATATGTCACATGTATATTTGGTGTGTATGCTACATAAGGTATATATGTATATGCAGTAGATCTTATAATGTTGCAAGTTTTGTAAATTCTCCAGGTTTTGGCTTTCTCAGTTCTTTTCACATCAGCTGCTGTAACCTCTGTCTGGTCTCACCTCTGTGTCCCATGGGCTGCCACCCTGCCAGGCCCTTCCATCCCCATCTCCTGTTTGCACTCAGCTCTGATTTAACTTTCACTTTTATAATCTCTTCCCTCCCCAGAGCACAGACTACATGCAGGGAGTTTCCTAGCTTTTGCCTTATCTACCTGGAAGCTATTTGTGTTTCTTAATCCTGTGTTTCTTGAATATTTTTGTGAATCAGGAGTGCCTGGGCCTCCTGACAAACTTGTCCTTACTGAGTAATGGAAGAAAGATCAACAAAAAGAAAATATTAAAATCACTCTATTGGCTTCCCCTCACACTTTGGACTTTCTTGTCCAAGGCCACATTCCTGATTTGATGTCCTTTGGGTGGAAGAGAAAGTCACAGTAAGATCATGGATGCTAGTGGAGGCCATTGGCTGTCGTTTTGTTTTCAGAGCTGGTTTTAGAGCCCCCTGTTGCGATGAAGAACCCTCCGCAGCTGAAAGATGATGCACTCGAAGGCTCCGCGGACAACACACAATGGCGTCAAGTCATTGGCCACATTCATGCCTCAAGTGTTTTGAAATCCAAGATGATTAAAAGAAAACTCCGGGCCAGCAAGTGGGTTCCCTACCCTTCACGCTTAGGGTGCAGAGGTAATCACATCTATGACTCTTAGCTGCACTCACTTCTTATTTCTGTCCGTGGTGACAGCTCATTCTCCCACTGCTTTTTCTCCTCCATTTGTTCTCTCCAGCGGCTGCTGTAACCTCTGCCTGGTCTTACCTCTGTGTCCCATGGGCTCACACCCTGTGAGGTCTTTTCTGTCCCAACTCCTCATTGCTCTCTGAACTCTGCTCTACTCCTTATTCTGCTGTCTTGAGAGTCCCTCTCACAGTCACAGAAGAGCCAGGCCTCCTTGTCCTCATCCATATGCACAGCTGAAGCTGCTGAACACAGGGTTCTTTGACTGGAAATGTACATGCTGCTGTGAAATTTACCTTTCCTCCCAGCATCCCCAACTCCATTGTCTCTTTCTGCAG
>NW_016110329.1:0-1468 GCF_001604975.1 Cebus imitator | reverse complement strand
TTTGGCCAAAGATTTTGTCTTTTGGGGATATAAATCTCTGTTTCCTCATCATAGCTACCTAAAACACAGCATCTACCTGTAATCATTGTTGAGAATATTAATTATTATAATTTCCAAAGGGCCTTATTCAATAATTGCTCAATAAACCTGTAAATAGCTGTTATCTAATCTTCTTGTCTTTCTTCCAAATTTACATTTAGAAAGTGACTTCGCAGACTATGCCTTCTCTGAGGTAGAGCAATTGTGACGCTGTCTGCTTTCTAGAGATCCCACTTCCCTTGGCTCCTCACACATACTTCTCTGCCAGTTTTGTTCCTCTTCTTCCCCATCCCTCATGAAGCCAAATCTCCACTATCAGGCACTTTCAGTGACAACCTATGAGGCACATTCAGTAACAGTGTAAAGTCTGAGCCCAGGAGTCAGTCTCATGACATATGCAGCTCTTTCTTCTCCCTATTTTCTGCTCTTTTTGAAAACAAAGGGCTACTTTCACATGGCAAGTATTCACATCAGTCTCTTTTATGAAAATCCATTTAGTTCATCATCTGCACTCATGTCCACAGCCATGTCCTCAGTTTCCATCTCACAGGGAAACACTTCAGCTCAGATTTCCTTAAAACCCTGGGTCATGTTCATTCTCACTCTCCATCCCACTCAATATCACCTCCTGGATACCCTGGGGCTGCCTCTCCTCATCTGTCAGGGGATGTCCACAGCTGTAGAATGAGAGGACCCATGTTCTCAGGAGGAGGGAAGGTCACATGAGATAACAAGCACCATCTGGGTCCCTGGAGAGGACACATGGATGGTGCTCAGCGGTTGTCGGGAGATAGGCAGTCCCTTACAGGTGCCGTGATAACTTATTTAAACTGATTTATTCCCACTGGAATCTCATTTGCTTCTCTGTGGATTCTCACACCCCAGCCAAGACTCCCCCCACTGGCTCACACACACTCTATCTTACTCACGTTCCCTGGAGTCCAGAGCCTGAGTCAGGCTCCAGGTGAGAGGACAGAGTGAATGCTTTTGTCTCATTCATGTTTTCCTTCAGCTGGTGATTTCTCCTGCTGTCTAATATTTCATTTGTTTCTCCCACACCTCTTCTTCCTCATTGTTCTTATACTTCTAACTTTTTTTCCAATTTCAATAAACCAGAATAGTGATTATAATGTTACATTCTATATCTCCCAAATTCCTGTATAATATATTTTCATTGGATTATGTACAGATATATAAATTGAGGTCATTTATCACATATGTCACATGTATATTTGGTGTGTATGCTACATAAGGTATATATGTATATGCAGTAGATCTTATAATGTTGCAAGTTTTGTAAATTCTCCAGGTTTTGGCTTTCTCAGTTCTTTTCACATCAGCTGCTGTAACCTCTGTCTGGTCTCACCTCTGTGTCCCATGGGCTGCCACCCTGCCAGGCCCTTCCATCCCCATCTCCTGTTTGCACTCA
>NW_016110328.1:3718-5551 GCF_001604975.1 Cebus imitator | reverse complement strand
CTCCTTGCTGGGCAGGGCAGCCCTGAAAAAAAGGCAGCAGCACAACGGAAACTCATAAATAAAGCCCTAACTACCCAGGACAGAGCACCTGGGGGAAAAAAAAAAGGAGTTTATGAGTTCTGCTGCAGCAGACCTAAACGTACCTGCCCAGCAGCTCTGAATGAACAACAGAACTCACAGCTCGGCACTTGAGCTCCTATAAAGGACAGACTGTCTCCTCAAGCAGCTCCCTGACCCCCGTATATCCAAAGAGTCACCTCATAAAGGAGAGAACACACTGACATTTGGCGGTATTCTTCTGGGACAAAGACAGCAGAAGAAACTGGCAGCAACCCTTACTGTTCTGAAGCTGCTGCAGGCGATCCCCAGGCAAGCAGGGCCTGGAGTGGACCTCCAGCAGTCCTGCAGCAGAGGGGCCAGATTGTTAGAAGGAAAACTAAGAAACAGAAAGAAATAACTTCATCATCAACAAATTGGACGTCCACTCAGAGACGCAATCTGAAAGTCAGCAAGTACAAAGACAACAGGTGGATAAATCTACAAAGATGCGAAGAAACCAGCGCAAAAAGGATGAAAACACTGGAAACCAGAACACCTCTCCTCCTACAAGGGATCACAGCTCCTCACCAGTAAGGGAACACGGCTGGATGGAGAATGAGTGTGATGAATTGACAGAATCAGACTTCAGATGGTGGGTAAAAAGAAACTACAGTGAGCTAAAAGAACATGTTCCAACCCAATGCAAAGAAACTAAGAACCTTGAAAAAAGATTTGACAAAATCCTAACAAGAATAGACAGAAAGGAATATAAGTGAATTGATGGAGCTGTAAAACACAACACGAGAACTTCGTGAAGCATACACAAGTTTCAACAGCCAAATTGACCAAGCAGAAGAAAGTATATCAGAGGTCAAAGATCAACTCAAGGAAATAAAACGAGAAGGCAAGAATAGAGAAAAAAGGGTAAAAAGGAATGAACAAAGTCTCCAAGAAATGTGGGACTATGTGAAAAGACATAATCTAAGTTTGATAGGTGTACCTGAATGTGACGAAGAGAATGAATCCAAGCTGGAAAATACTCTTCAGGATATTATCCAGGAAAACTTCCCCAACCTAGCAAGGCAGGTGAATATTCAAGTCCAGGAAATACAGAGAACACCACAAAGATATTCCTGAAGAAGAGCAACCCCAAGGCACATAATCGTCAGATTCAACAGCGTTGAAATGAAGGGGAAAATGCTAAGGGAAGCCAGAGAGAAAGGTCGGCTTACCCACAAAGCGAAGCCCACCAGACTCACAGCAGATCTCTCAGCAGAAACCCCACAAGCCAGAAGAGAGTGGGGACAAATATTCAACATCCTTAAAGAAAAGAAATTTCAACCCAGAATCACATATCTAGCCAAACTAAGCTTCATAAGCGAAAGAAAAATAAAATCCTTTGCAAACGAGCAAGTACTCAGAGATTTTATCATCACCAGGCCTGCTTTACAAGAGCTCCTAAAAGAGGCTCTACACATATAAAGGAACAACCAGTACTAGCCACTCCAAAAATATACCAAATGGTAAAGAGCATCAACACAATGAAGAATCTGCATCAACTAACGGGAAAAACAGACAGCTAGCAACAAAATGGCAGTATTGAATTCACACATAACAATATTAACCCTAAATATAAATGGACTAAATGACCTAATGAAAAGACAAAGATTGGCAAATTGGATAAAAAGCCAAAACCCATCGGTGTACTGTATCCAGGAAACCCATCTCACATGCAAGGATACACGAAGGCTCAAAATAAAGGGATGGAGGAAGATTTACCAAGCAAATGGAGAG
>NW_016110328.1:0-2117 GCF_001604975.1 Cebus imitator | reverse complement strand
CCAGGCTGGAGTGCAGTGGCGTGATCTCAGCTCACTGTAACCTCCGCCTCCTGGGTTCAAGCAATTCTCCTGCCTCAGCCTCCCAAGTAGCTAGGACTACAGGCACGCGTTGTGGCCCATTTTTAATTTGTCCTAAAATGTTGGGGTTTTAAATCTTTTTCTAAGTATGTAAGATTAGAAATCCACTGGGCTAAAAGTCTGACAACCCAGGTTCTGATCCCACTGTCAATAAGAAATGAAAGATTGCCCAGATGTAAATATTTTCTTTGCCAGTCCATTACTCACATTTTCAAGGCCTGATCTGATAAACAATATCCTGGAAAAACAAGGACATGTGCCTAGAAGCCAACCATGATGTCACTAGGACTGCTAGATGATACCCAGCTGTAGGGCTAGCCATGCTTGATAATTTTATAAATAGTACCTACTTTTTGCCTCAAGCTCCTGAGAAAGAGTGTTTTATTCTTTTTGGAAACTTGTGGAAGTTTCTATTATCCTTGTCCTCTATTATCCTCCTGAGAGGAGGTGTCTGTTATCGTCTCAGGAGGATAATAGAGGGCTAGGAGGTAAATGGTCACCTACAGATGAGATGTAAAAAGAACCCTAAACGTGAAACTGAACATAGGTGCCGAAGAGTAGGATTTGCATGGGGCAAAAACGTGACAGAAACCTGAAGAGGCAAGAGCATTCCGGTTTCTAGATAAAAAAATAATAATAATAATAATAAGAGCCAATAAAATGAGTACCAAAAATAATATATTTAGGAATTAAGGACCAGGGACAGTGAGGCTGAGGATATCATAAAAATTTCTGTAACATGTGACAGCAGCTATTTTTTGTTTAGTAGTGATTGGTAGTAAAAATCATGAAAAACAAGCCTGATAATTGTTTTTTTAATTGCATTTTAGGTTTGGGGGGTACATGTGAAGAACATGCAAGATTGTTGCATAGGTACACACGTGGCAGTGTGATTTGCTGCCTTCCTCCCCATCACCTATATCTGGCATTTCTCCCTATTCTGTCTCCCCCAACTCCCCATCCCCCGCTGTCCCTCCCCTATTTCCCCCCCAACAGACCCCAGTGTGTAGTGCTCCCCTCCCTGTGTCCATGTGTTCTCATTGTTCAACACCTGCCTATGAGTGAGAACATGTGGTGTTTGATTTTCTGCTCTTGTGTCAGTTTGCTGAGAATGATGGTTTCCAGGGAAGACAGTGTGGTGATTCCTCAAGGACCTAGACATAGAAATTCTATTTGACCCAGCAATCCCATTACTGGGTATATATCCAAAGGATTATAAATTGTTCTACTATAAGGACACGTGCACACGAATGTTCATTGCAGCACTGTTTACAATAGCAAAGACCTGGAACCAACACAAATGCCCATCGATGATAGACTGGACAGGGAAAATGTGGCACATATACACCATGGAATACTATGCAGCCATACAAAACAATGAGTTCGTGTCCTTTGTAAGCCTGATAATTGTTATTGTGGGAAGTATCAAGAAAGTGAAGAACGAGGTACACTATTTCTACTGCTCAATCTTGGATGATGATGACAATGATGATCAGGATGATGATGATGATGGTAATAATGATATCCATCAGCATTTATTGAACACTTACTGTGTTAAGCTCTGTATGGAATGATCCAATTCAACTTTTCAATGCAACCCTGTACAGGAGATACTAACATTATGTCTCTTTAAACAGATGCAGGGTTTCAGACCTAGAGAGATTAAATTATTCTCTGAAGTCACAGGGTAGTCAATGATGGAAGGAGCATTCAGATATAGAAAGTCTGGTTTATTGATTCATAACAAATTAACAGAGAAATGGTTGAAAAAAAGGAAGTAGTCATCATCTGGAAAAGTAAAGAACAGGCAAAGATTCCCCTGGAATTTCTACACTGGATGAAGGGGTACACATGTTGCTGACACATGAGGAAACTTCTAGTGCCTGTGAAAAGGGTAGCATGGTAAGCCCTTGGCAGCCACATCTTGACTGGCTCAAGATGAGTAGCCTCTGTCTTCCACGGCCCCTGCCTTATCCAGCCTACCCCACAGAAAGTCTACCCTCTCTCTGCCTGACACATGGCCCCTTTGCGTTTCAGAA
>NW_016110327.1:0-2119 GCF_001604975.1 Cebus imitator | reverse complement strand
AAAAAAAAAAAAATTAGCTGGGCATGATGGTATGTGTCTATAGTCCCAGCTACTCAGGAAGCTGAGGCAGGACTGCTTGAGCTCAGGGGTTCAAGGCTGCAGAGAGCTATGATCACACCACTGCACACCACCCTGGGCAACAGAGTAAGACCCTGTCTCAAAACAACAAAAAAGAGAACATTAATCTTCCTTGTACATCATCAGAGCTCTTGGGTGACTGGGTACACTGTCAATGAGTAGTAATATGTTGGAAGGAATCTTTTTTTCTTCCAACAGTGGGTCTCAACAGTGGGCTTAAAATATTCAGTAAACCATGCTGTTAAAGAACGTGTTGTCATCCAAGCATCGTTGTTACATTTACAGAGCCAAGACAGAGTAAATTTTGCAGAATTCCAAAGGGCCCTAGGATTTTTGGAATGATAAATGAGCATTGGCTTCAACTTAAAGTCATCAGCAGCATTAGCCTCTAACAAGAGTCAGCCTGTCCTTTGAAGCCAGTCATTGACTTAAGGGAATGTTGTGGCTGGTTTCATCTTCTATCCAGATCACTAAAACTATCTCCAAATCAGCAATTAGGTTGTTTTGCTTGCTTGAGACAGAGTTTCGCTCTTGTTGCCCAGGCTGGAGTACAATGGTGCTATCTCAGCTTACCACAACCTCTGCCTCCTGGGTTCAAGAGATTCTCTTGCCTCAGCCTTCCAAGTAGCTGGGATTACAGATATGCACCACCATGCCCGGCTAATTTTGTGTTTTTAGTAGAGACGGGGTTTCTCCACGTTGGTCAGGCTGCTCTCAAACTCCCGACCTCAGGTGATCCGCCTGCCTCGGCCTCCCAAAGTGCTAGGATTACAGGCGTGAGCCACCGTGCCTGGCCTCAAACTCCGTTTTTCAATGGACTACCAAAAATCAGCCACTGTAAAACCCAGTGAACATGTAGCATTTTGTTTAACAACTACTTTTCATGAGCTGACCCTGACTTTAAGGAAGTGAAATGAAAATGGCAGAATTTATCTGAAGGTCCACAGTCTAGAAACGGAACCACTGCTCTTTTGATGGGTGCCATTCAGTGGCATTGGAATGTCCAGATTGCCTGATACACTGGTAATCAATTATGGGGGTCAGATGTCTTAAACCCAACAGATGTCTGGGTTTAAGAGATTTAAGTCTATGCTGAAAGGTGGAATGGGAGAAGAGGACATAGAAATGAATTTGTCTTTACTTACAGCGAGGCTTTTGTGTCAAAGTCAGGGAACCCCACTTCCTGGGAGCCAAGAGGAAGTCTCTCAAAACTAAAAGGAAGGCTGGATGTAGTGGCTCACACCTGTAATTCCAGCACTTTGGGAGGCCAAGGCGAGTGGATCACCTAAGGTCAGGAGTTCGAGAGGAGCCTGACAAACATGGTGAAATCTCGTCTCTACTAAAAACACAAAAATTAGCCCGGCCTGGTGGCGTGCCCCTGTAATCCCAGCTACTCAGGAGGCTGGGGCAGGAGAATCGCTTGAACCCAAGAGGTGGAAGGTTACAGTGAGCCGAGATTGTGCCACTGTACTCTAGTCTGGACAACAGTCTAGAGTACAGCCTCAAAAAAAAAAAAAAAAAAAAAAAAAGCCCCCTCTTCCTTCCTCCGCCATCGCGATGTGTGCTTGACTCTGCCTCTCACCATGGCTTCTCACAAAACTTTCAGGATTAAGCAATTCTTGGCCAAGAAACAAAAGCAAAATTGTCTCATTCTTCAGTGGATTCGGACTGGTAATAAAATCCCGTATAAGTCCAAAAGGAGACTTTGGAGAAGAACCAAGCTGGGTCTGTAAGGAATTGCACATGAGATGGCACACATATTTATGTGTCTGAAGGTCCCAGTCACATTACCATATCAAGATGAAAACCTCACCGCTATCTGGATAATCTGACAGTGTTTCCTCTCTGGATCTGTTATGAACATCTTGGTTGGCTAGGTTCAGTAATATGTGAGACCCTTCATTTAAAAAAAAGCAAAAACAGGCCGGGCGCGGTGGCTCATGCCTGTAATCCCAGCACTGTGGGAGGCCGAGGCGGGTGGATCACGAGGTCAAGAGATCGAGACCATCCTGGTCAACATGGTGAAACCCCGTCTCTACTA
>NW_016110326.1:0-2119 GCF_001604975.1 Cebus imitator | reverse complement strand
TTTTTAGTAGAGACAGGGTTTCACCATGTTGGTCAGGTCTCCAACTCCTGATCTCAAATTATCCACCCATCTTGGCCTCCCAAAGTGCTGGGATTACAGGCGTGAGCCCCTGTACACAGCCTATTATTTTTTATTTTTTTAATTTGAGATGGGGTCTCACTCTGTCACCCAGGTTGGAGTGTAGTGGCATGATCTTGGCTCACTGCAACTTCTGCCTCCTGGATTCAAGTGATTCTCCTACCTCAGTCTCCCCAGTACCTGGAATTAGAGGCCTGCATCACCATGCCTGGCTAATTTTTGTGTTTTCAGTAGAGACAGGATTTCACCATTTCGGCCAGGCTGCTCTCGAATTTCTGACCTCATGTGATCTGCCCCCCTTGGCCTCCCAAAGTGCTGGGATTACAGTTGTGAGCCACTGCACCCGGCCCCTACCTAATTAAAAAAACTTTTTTTGGTAGAGATTGGTTCTCGCAGTTACCCAGACTGACCCTGAACTACCGGGCTCAAGGGAGCCTCCTGCCTTAGCCTCTGGCATAGCTGGGATCACAGACAGGAGCCACTGTGCCTAGCAGAATTAGTAATTTTTTTCTTTTTTTTTTTTTTTTGGAGTCTCGCTGTGTCACCCAGGCTGGAGTGCAGTGGTGCAATCTTGCTCAGCCCACTGCAACCTCCACCTCGAGGGTTCAAGCCTCTCTCCTGCTTCAGCCTCCCAAGTAACTGGGACTACAGGCCCGCGCCACCACACCCAGCTAAGTTTTTGTATTTTAGTAAAGATGAGGTTTCACCATGTTGCCCAGGCTGGTCTCGAACTCCTGAGCTCAGGCAATCTACCCACCTCAGGCTCCCAAAGTGCTAGGATTACAGGTATGAGCCACTGTGCCCAGCTGGGATTAGTACTTTCTGTAAAGCTACACAATATTTTAACTTTTTATTTATACTTTATTTCTACTGCTAACAGATTTCCTAGGATTTATTCCCTCTTTATTTATTATTTTATTTATTTAGAGACAGAGTCTTGCTCTGTTGCCCAGGCTGGAGTTCAGCGGTGCGATCTCAGCTCACTGCAACCTCTGCCTCCAGGATTCCAGCAATTCTCCTGCCTCAGACTTCTGAGTAGCTGGGATTACAGACACGTGCCACCATGCCCAGCTGGTTTTTCTGTATTTTTAGTAGAGACAGGGTTTCACCATGTTGGCCAGGCTGGTCTCAATCTCCTGACTTTGTGATCCACCTGCCTCGGCCTCCCAAAGTGCTGGAATTACAGGTGTGAGCCAACAAGTCCCAGCTATCTTCTCTTTAAAATAGTGTTCAATTCTGGGTTTTATCTAAGGGTTTGAAATGATAAATGGGATAAAATCATCATCAAACAAATACATGGTCAGACCACCTTTGCCATGTGGTCAGAGTCATCCTTGGTACTTGATGGGATAAAAAAATACATTACAGGGTCTTATAGAATGAGTGATTTTTAAGAGCTATAAGAATTCAGAAATCAGGGTAAATAGTATATGGTACTATTGTTACAGAATACATTAATTTCAATTTAAAAACAGGGGGTCAGGCACGGTGGCTCATGCCTATAATCCCAGCACTCTGGGAGGCTGAGGCAAGTGGATCACGAGGTCAGGAGTTTGAGAGCAGCCTGGTCAATATGGTGAAAACCCCTCTCTACTAAAAATACAAAAATTAGGGGAGCGTGGTGTCCCACACCTGTGGTCTCAGCTGCTGGGGGACTGAAGCAGGAGAACTGCTTGAACCTGGGAGGCAAAAGTTGCAGTGAGCTGAGATTGCACCACTGCACTCCAGCGTGGGTGACAAAACGGGACTCTGCCTCAAAGAAAAAACAAAACAAAACAACAGAAAGCCTAAGCCATTGTTTCCAAGTAAGCCTTTCTTCTTCTTCTTTTTTTTTTTTTTAAATTTTGATAATAAGATACTCCTTGATTTGGGAGTAAAGCACACAGAAAATGATTCAGTTCCAATGCAGCATTTTTTCTTACAAGAAAAAAAATAGTATTGGCTGGGTGCAGTGTCTCAGGCCTGTAATTCCAGCACTTTGGGAGGCTGAGGCAGGAGGATTGCTTGAGTCCAGGAGACAAGTCTGGGTTACAGTGAGGTC
>NW_016110325.1:0-2121 GCF_001604975.1 Cebus imitator | reverse complement strand
ACAACACATTGATTCAGGCAAGGATTATCACTGTATGGCAAAACCATTAAATGAAAGGTTGTTGGGGACAGGATATTCACAGAGTCTCCAAATATTACCCCAAATTACCCGTGAATCAGGAAGGGAAACTGCATCTTTACAGGGGAGAGATCTGGCAGCTGCCACCTGGATTATGTGACAAAACTGAGTGTCCCCAACACTGGGGCAGCCTGACTCTGCCTGCCTCCTGATGCGGTGCCTGGGGGCGAGTATGGTCAAAGGAGGAAAGGATACAGTATCAACTGCCCTGGATGCTTCCAAAAATATTCTTGCCTGATTGCCTGTGGAGAATGGAGTTGGGAGAGGCGAGGATGGCCTCCTGCTCCCTCAGAAGCCTGGCTGAGTGGCATTGCCCTTCAGTCAGGTGGGCATGGAGAAAATGTGTGTGCTGAGGAGTGCTGGGCATGAGTGCCAAGAGGGAAGGGACTGTGTCTTCCAGTCTCAGGGTTGCCAGCACTTGGGACACAGTGGGCACTCAGTGATGGGCAGGCTGTCTGCAGCAAAGCAGGCGCTGTCTGGGCGACATGGGCTGGAGCTCAGGAAGGAGGGCTGGGATGAGACATAGACGTGGGAGTGAAGCGCAGAAATAGAAACTTAAGTTGGATGAGCTCCCCCAAGGAGTGATACAGAGAGGGAAAAGAAGGGCTTCAGGGACAGAGCCCTGGGGCTGCAATATTGAGGGTTGGGGTGTGTGTGAAGAACCAGCAGGAGAGCCTGAGAATGAGCAAGCAGTGGAAACAGCAGGAGAGCAAGGGTGAAAGAGGGTGAGGAGTGGCCTGCCAGTCATTCAGTGGGGCCCCAAGGGGTGTGCCCTGGAGGAGGACAGGGCAGTTGCTGGGTGTCTCGTCTCTCCTGAAGGCGTTTCAGGGCTGGGAGGCTCAAGGCTGGCCACAGCTGCCTGCCACATCTACTCCTGGGAGTACCAGGCCCCAGCAGATCTATTAGAGCTGGTGAGGCCCACATGGGACACCTGCAAGGTGCTAGCAAACTGTGGGTACAGTTAATCTATTTCTAGGGAGCCTCCCCACCCCAAGGCAAATGCTGCTGTCCTCTGAGGCTGCTCTTCCTGCCGTGGGCCCTTCACTCATGCTGCCATCTCCTGATGTCATCATAGTCACACACACACCATGGCTGCAGGGGTCAGGAACTGTCCCGAGGCCCCTCCTTGAGGGACAGGGGGTAGTGGATGACCCAGCGCCACCTCTCAGAGTAGACAATTGGCTCAGAGGGGTGCAGCACCTGCAGTAAACATTCTGACTCCTGTTAAAGGATCTCAGCATTTGGGGGCTGGAGCCTGTGGCTGCTCCATCTTCGTGCAGTCCCCAGTGTCCTCTAATGGTCCCCCCACTTCCCATCTCCCATCCCTGCAATGTTTCCTCCCTCTCGTGCCCTCCCTGATGCTTCCTCTGTGATTTTGATGCCTCCAGCCCTCTCCTCCACTACCTCCAAGGTGACCCTGATCTTTCTGACACATGCATGGCCTCTGTAGTAGACTGCTGCCATTTGCAGCCACCATTGAGGACATCCATTCATCCAGCCCTCCCCCAGAGCCTTCTGTCTCTTGCACAGCCCATGTGTGTCCAGTGAAGTGGCCCCGTGCCTAGCTCAGGGAGACAGCCCTGACGGAGAATTACCCCCTACCCTAGCCAAAATGATTGGACACACAGTCCAGTTGTGACCAATGAGAAGAGTGTTTATTTGCTGGGGCATCTGAGACAGCAGCTGTGCTACACAGAGAAGGCGCTTTTCTGGCAGGGAGGGAGGGACTCCGTGCAAGCTGCAGGCAGCCATCTTTTCATCCTTGGAGGTGATGGCCTGGGATGAAGCAGATACGAATGCAGAGGGAGGCAGAAAGATACTGGGTGAAACTGCTCACCTGCTGCCAATGCCAACACCACTGGACTTTTTCTTTCATAAGCCAAGAAATTTCCTTTACTGATTCAACAAATTGCCTTTATTTTTAAACCAATTATTGGATACCAGAAGCAGCCTAGCTAATATAACTCCTTTGGATAAAAGTAGAAGTTACACATTCACCTTTAATGTTATTTCACTTTCCAAAATTAATTTCCTGGCACCAAA
>NW_016110324.1:2708-4831 GCF_001604975.1 Cebus imitator | reverse complement strand
GTAAATCTCAGCTAAGTTAGAAGAATGTCAGGAATAAATTTTTTTCTTGAAAACTAGGAACAAATAAGCTAATTAAATTAGGAGGCATTGACTGTTTCATAGAGAAGTTTTAGCGTCAACAGAAAGCTCAGAAAATGGGTGAAAATCAGAAAGAAGTGCTGGGTTGAAATTCTAAGGGGAATAATTTCATCATCCCAATCACTTGGAAAAAAGCAGCAAGTCCAAAAGAAGCTGGTAATAAGCTTTCTCTCTGCTAGCTCCTAATGTGCTGCATGAAATATGTGGAGGGAGAAGAGAGACAGGTAATACAGAATCTGTATGGTGTGGAGTGGAAGAAACAGGACCATTTCTGATGAGTATTTTCAACATTTGGAGAATTATTCCTATCTAAATCATCCACTTAAAGGACTAACATACAAGTAAGATGTTTCCTGCCACCTAACCCTCAGCTAACCAGGCTCTGACAGGAAAGCAGTGGACACCTTGACAGTTGTAAAAAGCAGGGTTAACCCACTCTTGAATACTAAGACCTGGTGCTAACCTTAAGTAACACCTTATCTGTTTTGTTGAGGTCCTGCTTTGTCTCACTGAACCAATCTCTTGGGTTATTGTCTGTTGTGCCAGTCATTTAATTTTTTTTCTAAACCAAGTGATAAATATAAGTATCTTTGGTGTGTAGTCGGCATTCCCACATATACCTCACAACTTCATGTGACACGTGTCTAATTTTGAAACCACAGGATGTGAGCAAAAGTACTGTGGAAAACAGCAGGTCATTTCCTTAAAGTCAAATACTCTTGTCCTTCCTACTTTCCTTTCAGGTTTTCTGTGCAGGGGACATGGCATAAATGGCAGCTTCTTCCACACAGAGATAAAATTCAGTTGTTGAAGATGTCAGTCTTCTTCTTGATTAACTCCTATATTGGTCCAAACAAGTGGGGGAAATGCACCCTCTCAATCATTTCAAATTTGAGGTCTTTGTTAGAGCAGACAAGCTAGTGCCCTAGGAGACATAGCTATTACATTCCATTATACAAGGTTCCACTCTATATCTGGATTCTTATTTGAAATGTAAATTAATTTTGCTCTTTCTACTGCACAAAGAGGTTCATACCACTTTATGCTTAGTAAGTAATTAAATGTATATGTCAGTTTCAATAATGACAGTCTCTATTATTCTAAGTCCTGTTCCTGTTCCCCATCATTTTATACAGGAAACTTCATCTTTCACTAGTTCATATTTTAAAAACTAAGACAATTGGAATGAACTTCATAGAAAAAAATTATGTTGTAATTATTTTAAACCCTAGCATAATAGTATTATCTTTGACTATAAATCTAAAAATCGATCTATTTGTTATCTTTTGATAGCTATTCATTAGCATGTTTTATCCTATTTTGTTACTTACATTTTGGAAAACTTTCCCAGTGTTAGAATAATATTTGTACGTATTAACACCCCTACTTATCCATTTATGCATTTTATTTATTGTGTGTTCTAAAAATTGCACTGGTAATATGTTAGCAAAGAAGGCAAATACTGCCTTTGCTTCCTTGAAATTTTCAATCTGGTAGTAATAAGAGTTTTCTGCATATTATAATCTGATATAATGTACTCAGAGAGGATGAAATAGCATAGCGACCCAGCACTGAAAAACTATTGTATGAGCTGAAATGTGACTAATAATTAGGATGATAAGAAGTAATAAAGTCTTTGAGATACACTTACTTTGGTCAGGCATAAAAAGAAAATAAGCCCTCTTCTTTATTCTTTGTAAGACAAGATATCCAGCACTTCATTTTCCTACCCCAGCTTTGTTCAAATACACAAGTAAGACAAATGGTTTACAGTGTGTACAAACTTTGAAAACACACTCTGAAAAAATATCAGATTTAAAAACCTTCATATAGTATGTTTTTTTTACCTGAATGCACAAACTAAAAAGCAGATTAAGTGTTATGAAGAAATGGGGGAGGGTGAATGGAGAATAAATGTTAATGGTTATTGGGATTCTTCTGGAAGTGATAAAAATGCCCAGGCAGTAGGTAGTTCTGATGGCTGCACAAGTGTGATATACTAACAACCTCTGAAAGAGCTATAATTGATGTTCTAGTAAACATTA
>NW_016110324.1:0-1496 GCF_001604975.1 Cebus imitator | reverse complement strand
AAAGAATTCAGCCCCATGCATCCATGAAGATGAAATGTTACTACAACACTACAACACATACAATTATGTATTATTCTTTAAATAATAGAGAAAAAATGTGACCACATCACTGGGTGGAGTAATGATTTAATATCTATCTCTACACAGTTTGTTTCAGGACATATCTAAAAATATTTAAGATCATCAATAGGTAGACATCACTTCATTGTGATGCATTTATTGGAATGCAAATATCAAATGTTTGATAGAAATTAACACATGTAAAGTTTAGAAGTTTCTGAAAATAATATTCTGGATTTACATTACCTGTTTAGCCCCTGATTCAGCCTACTCTGGGTTCCTGCCCTTTGCTACCTAGACCTGCCCTCCAGAATGGGCCTAACATGGTTAGGCCATGTTCACAATCCCTCACATTTCAGTGGTTATGAGATGTATCTGATGGCATCAGAATTGTCCTGATTATGGATATTTTAGTCCTTTTCTATGTTGATCAAAACTTTCTGATTTTATAAATAATAAGGGTACTTGTAGAATGTATATAAATGTACTTAAAATAGAACCAATTAAAAGCCATTGTGCCAAATATAAGCCTTCAAAATTGAACTAAAATGAATAAACATGAAATACTGATGCCACCATGAGGACTAATGTCTTCATAACTATATGACTTGAATATTCTTTGCCCTGTTATTCTGCAGATACAATATGTATCTCGTTTTACATTTTCTCCAAACTGTAAGTCAGGAAACTGAGTTTTGATCATTGTGATATTACTATGCAGGTAGGGACGAGACAGATGTTTTAGAAAACTCTGTATTACCTACATGTCAGAAATAATAAAATTTAAATGGAAAATGCCTCAACCAAAGGACCCAATAAGGATGAAGATGAGGCTGGACTGCCAAGCAGCAGGCTCTTACCTCTGAATTTGTTGAGCACGTCTTGGACTCCAGTTATGCCCCATGAAGTGAGCTCTGGGTTTACCAGCTGGGGCTTTTGCATCTGTGCCAAATCAGTCCTGCAAAAAAAAATGGCCTCAGTTATACTGAGGCACAGAGCTAATCACACGGTCGTACAAAGATACCATATTTTCATACAAGATGTTTCCTCAGAATTCTGCCAGTTTTGGTTAACTGCATATACATTTTATTCCATTCTCTTGGGGACATGAGGAGGTTACTTTTTCTAAATTTTACTTGCACAAAAACTCACTTTCTCCAGACATATTGTCTCAGACATTACACAATTTCTGAAGGCATTAAAAGTCATTGCCTCCCTCTGCCCATCACACCCCCTGGGAATATACAGAAATCCTGGAAATGTTTCAGAGAGCAGAAAACTCTGACCAAAACATTTGGGACCTCAGCCTGCAGCTGTCACTAATGCTAGTCAGTGTCTAACAGAGGATGTTCCATGAGACAAAGGGCTTAATCTTTTGTGCAAAACAAAGGAGTCTAATTCCAGCCTGAAAGCCCTGCTGCTGAGGGTCCTGAGGC
>NW_016110323.1:0-2124 GCF_001604975.1 Cebus imitator | reverse complement strand
TTAAAAAAAAAAAAAGAGGTGTGTGAATAAATATGTTTATGCTGGTTTAAGAGTTCTGTATAACTGTGGTTGACTCTAAACTGGGCATCTGATGCCAGTAGCAAATGGGAGAGTTACTTTATTCTCTGTATGGATTTTTCTAAGTGTATGAATATTTTCCTACATTAAAAAAAACATGTTCTCTCTTTTGAGGAAGACAGTCATAGGTGGTGTGAAGCTGTGGTCCACTTGCTCCTGCTCTTGACTCACTGCTGTTTGCTCCTGCCTAGGAACCAAGTCACTCAGGAAGCTGGTCAGGAAGCTTTGCAGTACCCATGGCTTTTTTTCTGGGGTGGGATGGAGTTTCGCTCTTGTTGCCCAGGCTTGAGTGCAATGGTGCGATCTCAGCTCACCGCAACTTCTGCCTCCCTGGTTCAAGCGATTCTCATGCTTCAATCTCCTGAGTAGCTGGGATTACAGGCATGCGCCACCACGCCTGGCTAATTTTGTATTTTTAGTAGTGACAGGGTTTCTTCATATTGGTCAGAGTGGTCTCGAACTCCTGACCTCAGGTGATCCGCCCGCCTCTGCCTCCCAAAGTGCTGGGATTACAGGTATGAGCCATTGCCGGGCTTACAGCCATGGCTTTTAAAGATACCGGGAAACACCCGTGGAGCCGGAGGTGGCAATTCGCTGAATTCAGATCACTCTAAAATGAGTCGCAATGTAAAATCCCTGGAGAAGGTGTGTGCTGACTTTATCAGAGGAGCAAAAGAAAAGAATCTGAAAGAACCAGTTTGAATGCCTACCAAGACTTTGAGAATCATTTCAAGAAAAACTTGTGAAGGTTCTAAGACAAGGGATTGTTTCCAAATGAGAATCCACAAGCGACTCACTGACTTGCACAGCCCTGAGATTCTTAAGCAGATTACTTCCATCAGTATTGAGCCAAGAGTTGAGATGAAAGTCACCATTGCAGATGCTTAAGTCAGCTATTTTCATAAATTGATTACTGATTGTTAAAGAAATTTTTAAAAACCCCAGATTTCAAGAAATTCACAAATTACGGGAGCAGTTTTAAGTCTCCTTTGGTTCATAACACAGGTTTTTACCTAACCCCTGGCATGATTGCCCATAAGAACATTCATGTACAGTTGAATTGGTGGTTAGCTCTAAGGGAAATAAGTAGTGTTGTCTTTGGTGGTCTTAATTTGTTTCTCCAGCTGTGCACTCCTCCTTTGGTGGCACCCTATGGGTGTAGGAGAACCACTGATACTAAATAGGTAAAAATACCTTGTGTAAAATTGCTATCTCTATGCTAGCCTTATCAAGAATATCCATTGTAAGATTTTTAACTCTATTGTAAAGTCTTGCCAAGGATTTTCAGCCAGGAACAAGAAGCCTCAAACCACACTGTTTAGATCAGTAGATATTTACTAAGTACCCAGTACTGTGCTAGTTACTAAAATCACAGTTAAGAGCAAAACACCCAGCCTGTCTTTACGGAGCTACCTAACATTGTCTATGGCCATCATGATAGTAAATTTAAACTTTATGACGTACATGTGTATGAGGGATGTCGATGGGGAAGCAGCAGGGGCATCTCTTCAAAGAGAAAGATCACTCAAGTCCCAGGCTGCTAAATCTTATTCATAGGAGGTAAGACAGAAAAGCCATCTTTCTGAAACCTAGAGCCTGCCTTCTGCTCAGATTGTCCAGCTCACCAGATTCAGAATTCCCAACTCCATTCCTCTGTACCATCTTCTGCTCAGATTGGGCCTCTCCCTGCTTGTTCCTCTGTCCTTTGTCCCCTAGATGTATCCTAGCAATGAATGAGAGATGTCTTCCTGTTTTTTTTTTTTTTCATAGCAACCTACTAGACAAGGCAAGCTTGTCCAACCTGCAGCCCAAGACAGCTTTGAATGTGGCCCAACACAAATTTGTAAACTTACGTTTTATTTTTGAGATATTTTTTTAAAGCTTAACAGCTATCATTAGTGTATTTTTTTTTTCTTGAGGTGGAATTTTGCTCTTGTTGCCCAGGCTGGAGTATAATGGTGTGATCTTGGCTCAGCGCAACCTCTGCCTCAGCCTCCTGAGTAGCTGGGATTACAGGCATGTACCACTATACCCGGCTAATTTTTT
>NW_016110322.1:0-2125 GCF_001604975.1 Cebus imitator | reverse complement strand
CACGCCCAGCTAATTTTTGTAGTTTTTGTAGAGACGAAGTCTCGGCATGTTGTCCACACTGGTCTTGAACTCCTGGGCTCAGGCACTTCTCCTGCCTGGGCCTCCTGAAGTGCTGGGATTATAGGCGTGAGCCACGGCACCCAGCCTATTTTGTATCTTAACTATGACAGGGGTTATACATCTGTATCTGTTTGTGAAAACTCACAGAAGTGGACATTAAAATGATAAATTTAATGTATGTAACTTAATATCATGTATTTATTTATTTTTATTTATTTATTTTTTTGAGATGGAGCTTTGCTCTTATTGCCCAGCCTGAAGTACAATGGTGCAATCTCAGCACACTGCAACCTCTGCCTCCCAGGCTCAAGCAATTCTCCTGCCTCAGCCTCCTGAGTAGCTGGAATTACAGGTGCCTATCACCATGTCCAGCTGATTTTTTGTATTTTTAGTAGAGACAGGTTTCACCATGTTGACCATGGCTGATCTTGACCTCAGGTGGTGCACCTGCCTTGGCCTCCCAAAGTGCTGAGATTATAGATGTGAGCCACCGTGCCCAGCCAATTTATTTAAATTTTTAAAAAGAAATGAGGCATATAAATACCAGAGCCGTGTAAACAGAAAGTTGTTAGATACTGATCATCCCATAGGTGACAAATGGAGTGACACTGGCTGGGTTTGGAGGCAGAGACAAAGTAGGAGGTGGGCAAGAGACTATTTGGACAAACATCTGGCTGTGAGGAACAGGAGTCACAGACTTGAGATGAGAAACTGTACGGCTGCCACACCTGGGCCTGAATTGCTCATTGATCATCATTAGAGAAGGAGTTCTCTGCTGGGTGGTAATGGTGGAGGACCTAGGGCAGACCTTGGGAGAGAAACCCAGTGAATGGCTCATTGTGTGCCAAGTCTAATGCATTATCCTTATGTAGGGATGCAATGGAAAGAATGCAGAACCAGGAATCAGGATATCTGGGTTCTAGGCATAGCCCAACCAGTGATGAACCGTGTGACCTGTGAAATCAGGTGAGCCTCAGATGCCACATCTGACCAGAGAGTTTAGAAAGATGGAGTCTTGGCTGGGTGTGGTGGCTCACGCCTGTAATCCTAGCACTTTGGGAGGCCGAGGTGGGTGGATCACCTGAGGTCAGAAGTTCAAGACCAGCCTGGCCATCATGGTGAAACCTCATCTTTAAAAAAAAAAAAGAAAGAAAGAAAGATGGAGTCTTGGCCAGGTAGGTGGCTCATGCCTGTAATCCCAGCATTTTGGGAGGCCAAGGCAGGTTGATCGCTTGAGGCCAGGAGTTCGAGACCAGCCTGGGCAACATGGTGAAACCCTGTCTCTACTAAAAATACAAAAATTAGCCAGGCATGGTGGTACACACCTGTAATCCCAACTACTTGGGAGGCTGAGGCAGGAGAATTGTTTGAACCCGGGAGGTGGAGGTTGCAGTGAGCCAAGATTGCACTGCTGCAGTCCAGCCACAACAAGGAGCAGGGCAGTGCCTGCTTTTTCTCAGACCAGGCTGAAGGATGGCCCTCTGAGGAGGAAGCTTTGGGCCCATGGCCAGACAGAACTCATTCCTGGAAAGAGCTACAGTGAGAACGCTCCAGCTATGTAAACACTTCTTCCTCTGCATCTCAGCTGTTGCCTGGTGGCGGCCACACTTCCAGTTCGCAGGTTTTAAATACCTGTGGTAGTAGGTGTGGTACTCTGAACCATGACCCCTCAAAGATGCCTTCCTCCTAATTCCAGAAGCAATGAATATGTTGCCTCTCCATGGTAAAGGGGATTTTGCAGATGGGATAAAGTTAAGGATCTTGCAATGGGAGATTATCCTGGATTATCCGGGTGGGTCCAATGTAATCACAAGGGTGAGGAGGGTCAGTCAGGAAAAGCTGAAGACAGAGGAGTTGGTGTGATGCGCTTTGAAGAGGGAGGGAGGGGCCACAAACCTACAAATGGAGGTAAGGAAACTGATCCTCCCCTGAAACCTCCGGAGGAACTGACACCCTGATTTTAGGCTGGTGGCCTCCAGCACTGTAAGAAAGTAAATTTGGGTTGCTTAAGCTACCAAATTTGTGGTAACTTATTACAACAGAAATAGGAAATCAACTCAGTTGG
>NW_016110321.1:4736-5926 GCF_001604975.1 Cebus imitator | reverse complement strand
CACACACACACACACACACACACACACACACACACACACACACATGTCTCTGCCCCTAGTGGAGGAAAAGACACACGCACGGTGCCCTGAGCAACTTCCAGAACGTCCTTATAAATGGGAGCACACGGTGGGTGGCCTTTTGTGTCTGGTGTATGTCTTTCACTCTGCAGAGTGCAGTTGAGAATCACCCACATTGTTGTGTGTCTCAGGCTCTGTTTCCTTGTGGCTGCCGCGTGCGTGCCTCTCCGCCGCGTGGAGGTGACCCGGTTTGTTTATGCAAACGCACCTGCTGGCTGGCTTCCAGTTTGGGGAGATTAGGGACAGAGCTGTTAGAAACAGCCAGGTAGGGGCGTTTGCATGGACGCGTGTCTCCGCGTCTCTTCGGCGAGTTCCCAGGAGCAGGACAGTTGGGGGGCTGGCGCTGGCACACGTCTGTGTAACTTCGCAAGGAGTTAAGGGGCCATACCGTGTTGCCTTCCCACGGGCGGTGTAGGAGAACTTGGGTTGCTCGCCATCCTCACCCGTTCTTGGTATTGTCAGCTGAAGCATTTTAGCCATTTGAGCGAGTGTGAAGTGATGATATCTCGCTGCGGTTTGGATCTGCATTTCTCCAGTGACTCATGGCACTCAGCATCTCCGCACGTGCTTTTCTTGCCATCTGTGTGTCTTCTTTGGTGAAGTGGCAGTTCAAGCCTTTTGCCACAGGGAGCTGATTAATGCTTTGAAAGGCTTCATGTGATGTGGGGAGTGATGGGTGGAGAGGTGCGGGGAGGGAGAAGGGAGGAAGTGACTTTCTTCATCCAGGCAGGAGCTGGCGGGTGGGCGTGGAGGGGTGAACGTGGGCCAGTTCTGGAGGCAGAGCCCTTGGCTGACGTGGAGGGGCCAGAAACGAGGCGTGTCCCGATGACAGCTGAGAAGACGGAGCCCAGAGAGGGTAAGCAGCTTTCCCAATATCGCACAGCTGCGCAGTGGTAGAGCCAGGATTTGAACTCACCTCTGAGGACGCCCCCACCCCAGGACTGCCCCAACTGTGTGAGGGTATCAGAGCTCTGAGGAGTCCCTCCCAGGGGCTTGAAACGTTCAACAGCAGCAGCTCCCTCCTTTTTCTTTTTTTTTTTTTTCTGAGACAGAGTCTTGCTCTGTCGCCAGGCTGGAGTGCAGTGGCGCAATCTCGGCTCACTGCAACCTCC
>NW_016110321.1:0-2126 GCF_001604975.1 Cebus imitator | reverse complement strand
ACCCAGGCTGGAGTACAGTGGTGCGATCTTCGCTCACTGCAACCTCGGCCTCCCCGGTTCAAGTGATTCTCCTGCCTCAGCCTCCCGAGTAGTTGAGATTACAGGCTCGAGCCACCACACCCAGCTAATTTTTGTAGTTTTAGTTGAGGTGGGGTTTCACCATCTTGGTCAGGCTGGTCTTGAACTCCTGACCTCATGATCCACCTGCCTCAGCCTCCCAAAGTGCTGGGGTTACAGGTATGAGCCACCTCACCTGGCCAGTTTTTATAGAGATGGGGTTTTACCATGTTGCCCAGGCTAGTCTCAAACTTCTGACCTCTAGTGATCCTCTGGCCTCAGCCTCCCGAAGTACTGGGATTATAGGCTTGAGCCACCACACCTGGCCTGGCTCATTTTTAAATGGCTCTGACTTTGAATCCCACTGGCCTCTACCTTGCAATATATGGGTCACAGCTCCAACTGTTTATCCACACAAGTGCTGACTACCTTCTGCTTCAGGCCTGTGCTGGGCACCCAGTCCCTGCCTGCCTGAGGCTTCCAGTCCAGTGGGGAAATTAGGGTGTGACCAGGCAGGGGCAGGGTGATTAGGGCTGTGAGGGAGGACACGCAGGTTCTGCAGGCAGCCAGGGGGGCACTTGTCTCAGGCTGGAGGGTCAGGGAAGGCTTCCCAGGGAGGAGGCTTCCACATCAAGGCTCATTAATAAAACCCAAGCAATTGGGCAGGGGTGGGAAGGGTGTTGCAGGTGGAAGGAACCGCATATACCAGGGCCCAGGGCTGCAGAAGGCACAGGAGTCCCCAATCTTATTGAATACTTCGCCCCTTTCAATACGCATATTGGCCAGGTGCAGTGGCTCACGCCTGTAATTCCAGCACTTTGGGAGGCCGAGGCAGGTGGATCACGAGGTCAAGAGATCGAGACCATCCTGGTCAACATGGTGAAACCCCATCTCTACTTAAAAAAATACAAAAAATTAGCTGGGCATGGTGGCGCGTGCCTGTAATCCCAGCTACTGAGGAGGTTGAGGCAGGAGAATTGCCTGAACCCAGGAGGCGGAGGTCGCGGTGAGCCGAGATTGCGCCATTGCACTCCAGCCTGGGTAACAAGAGTGAAACTCCGTCTCAAAAAAATAAATAAATAAATAAATAAAAATTAAAAAAAAAGAAAAGAAAATATTTAAAATGTCTTCTGTATCAAACTATACACCATGCTAGAGCGGTCATATACCTACTATGCAATGTTGAATTTTGTTTCAGTAAGGATGTGTAATTTCATCTTTTTAACCAATTATTATTACTATTTTTTGAGACAGAGTTTCACTCTCATTGCCCAGGCTGGAGTGCAGTGGCACAATCTTAGCTCACTGTAACCTCCGCCTCCCGGGTTCAAGCGATTCTTCTTCCTCAGCCTTCTGAGTAGCTGGGATTACAGGCATGCGCCACCACACCCGGCTAATTTTGTATTTTTAATAGAGATGGGGTTTCTCCATGTTGGTCAGGCTGGTCTCAAACTCCCAACCTTAGGTGATTCACCCACCTAGCCTTCCAAAGTACTGGGATTACAGGTGTGAGCCACCGCACCCAGCCTAAATTTTGTTTTTTTGAGACTGAGTCTCTCTCTGTCACCCAGGCTGAAGTCCAGGGGCACCATCTCAGCTCACTGCAAACTCCGCCTTTTGGGTTCAGGTAATTCTCCTGCCTCAGCCTCCCAAGTAGCTGGGACTACAGGTGCACACAACCATTCCCAGCTAATTTTTTTTTTATTTTTGGTAGAGATGGGGGTTTCACCATGTTGGCCAGGCTGGTCTCGAACTCCTGACTTCAGGTGATCTGCCACCTCAGCCTCCCAAAGTGCTTGGATTATAGGCATGAGCCACTGTGCCTGGCCAATCAATTAAATTTGTTTTGTTTTGTTTTGAGACAGTTTCACTATTGTTGCCTAGGCTAGAGTGCAATGGCGCAATCTTGGCTCACTGCAAGCTCTGCCTCCAGGGTTCAAGCGATTTTCCTGCCTTAGCCTCCCAAGTAGCTGGGATTACAGGCATGTGCCACCACACCCAGCTAATTTTTGTATTTTTAGTAGAGACAAAATTTCACCATGTTGGTCAGGTTGATCTCGAACGCCTGA
>NW_016110320.1:4294-5754 GCF_001604975.1 Cebus imitator | reverse complement strand
CAAACTCAAGCAATCCTCCCATCTCAGACTCCCAAGTAGCTGGGACTACAGGTCCACACAACCACGCTTTGCTACTTTTTTTTTTCTGTAGAGATGAGGTTTTACTATGTTTCCCAGGCTAGCAATTGCATCCTAATAAATGTTTCAATAGGGCCAACTACTATTAGCATGCCAGAGAAAATGCAGTGTAATGACAAAAATGCTGGTCTTAGCATTACATGTGCCTGGGTTCAAATCATTATTCTTCAATTTATTACTTGTGTGACCTTGGGCAAGTTACTTAACCTTATCAACCTCAGGTTTCTCTTGGATGAAAAAAATTTCATATTAGTACAGAAGAAAATGACTTTAAAAAGGAAAAAATACCCAAACTGATCATTTTTCAAAAGGGGAAAGAAGTGATCTCATAGTCTAATAGGAAAGAATGTTTGTCTTTCCTTTTTTTCTTTTTTTTACAGAGTCTTGCTCTGTTGCCCAGGCTGGAATGCAGTGGCACGACCTCGGTTTACTGCAACCTCCGCTTCCCGGGTTCAAGTGATTCTCCTGCTACAGCCTCCTGAGTAACCAGGATTACAGGCATCCACCACATACCTGGCTAATTTTTGTATTTTTAGTAGAGATGGGTTCCACCATGTTGGCCAGGCTGGTCTTGAACTTCTGACCTCAAATGATCCACCTACCTTGGTCTCCCACAGTGCTGAGATTACAGGCGTGAGGCACCATGCCCAGCTGGGAAGAGTATTTTTCTATTCCTATCAATTCTTAAAATTTCATTTGAAATGAAGTATGCTGTTGAACCAGAAAAAAAATAAATCAACCGAGCATAATCTTCTGCATGCGTCTTAGGATGCAAATTAGCCAGTTGTGAAAAAGGCTGTCAAAAAAAAAAAAAAATCAACTTTAAATATGGTAAATGCAAATGCTCTCAAAATAGAATAAAGGTAAATTTTGGTAAGATTCGATTTCTCATAGATCCTCAAAGTGAAAATGTACATGTATATATAAGAGCTTTTAACTTATTAGTGTTCTCTCTTCTCTCTTTTTTTAAACTGGCAATATAAAAAACATAGCTTTACCTCAAAGTAAATGTAGACCTGTCTGGTAAAATGAGATAAATTCAAGTACTACTTCGCCAAAAATTAAAGTTATTTACCAAATGGTTATGACTATAAACAGATGAATGTCAGCTGGGCGCGGTAGCTCACGCCTGTAATCCCAGCACTTTGGGAGGCGGGTGGATCACGAGGTCAAGAGATCGAGACCATACTGGTCAACACGGTGAAACCCCGTCTCTACTAAAAATACAAAAAATCAGCTGCGCATGGTGGTGCGTGCCTGTAATCCCAGCTGCTCAGGAGGCTGAGGCAGGAGAATTGCCTGAACCCAGGAGGCGGAGGTTGCGGTGAGCCGAGATCGCGCCATTGCACTCCAGCCTGGGTAACAAGAGTGAAACTCCATCT
>NW_016110320.1:0-2136 GCF_001604975.1 Cebus imitator | reverse complement strand
GTGCAGTTGCATGATCTTGGCTGTCTGCAACCTCCACCTCCCTGGGTTCAAGCGATTCTTCTGCCTCAGGCTCCCAAGTAGCTGGGATTACAGGCGTGCACCACCATGTCCAGATAATTTTTGTATTTTTAGTAGAGATGGAGTTTCACCATGTTGGCCAGGCTGGTCTTGAACTCTAGACCTCAGGTGATTCACCCTTCTTGGCCTCCCAAAGTGCTGGGATTACAGGTGTGAGCCATGTGCCTGGCTAGAAAGATGATTTTAAAAAGGATCTTGTAAACCACAGTGTGTAAGTGAAGATATACATAATTTATGAATACATGAATATATAAAGTCTGCAGAAAACGTACCAGATATAAATATCAATCTTCCCGTGTGGCATAATCCCATTTCTACTGAAGACAGGGCATATTATTTTTTAATCAAAGTAAAGAGGGGTGTGTATGTGTGTGGTCTAAAATTCCAGGGCAAGTGAATAACCTAATAGAACTTTTGATTGGTAATAAAAGGGACAGGGGCCCGGATCTGGTGGCTGACACCTGTAATCCCAAGATTTTGGGAGGCCAAGGTGGAAGGTTTGTTTGAACACAGGAGTTTGAGACCACCCTGGGCAACATGGTGGCACCCTGTCTCTACAACAAACTAAAAAATTTGGCCGGGCACTGTGGCTCATGCCTGTAATGCCAGCACTTTGGGAGGCCAAGGCGGGCAGATGACTTGAGGCCAAGATTTCAAGACCAGCCTGGCCAACATGGTGAAACCATGTCTCTACCAAAAAATACAAAAATTAGCCAAGCATGGTAGCAAGCACCTGTAGTCCCACTTACTCAGGGGACTGAGGCAGGAGAATCATTTGAACCTGGAAGGCAGAGGCTGCAGTGAGCTGAGAAGGCACTACTGCACTCCAACCTGGGTGACAGAGTGACATCCTGTCTCAAAAAAATAAATGTAAAGCCGGGCACAGTGGCTCATGCCTATAATTCTGGCACTTTGGGAAGTTGAGATGGGCAGATCACGAGATCAGGAGTTCATGACCAGCCTGACCAACATGGTGAAACCTCATCGCTGGTAAAAATACAAAAATTAGCCTGGCGTGGTGGCTTGCGCCTGTAATCCCAGTCACTCAGGAGGCTGAGGCAGGAGAATTTCTTGAATCCAGGAGGCGGAGTTTGCAGTGAGCCAAGGTTGCGCCACTTTACTCCAGCCTGGGCAACAGAATGAGACTCCATCTCAATAAATAGTAATAATAATAATAATTTTTTAAAAGTACAAATAAAAATAAAAATTAGCCAGCATGGTGGTATATGCCTCTAGTCCCAGCTGCTTTGGAGGCTGAGGTGGGAGGATCACTTGAGCCCAAGAGGCCAAGGCTGCAGTGAGTCATGTTTGCACCACTGCACTCCAGTCTGGGCAACAGAGCAAGACCCTGTCTCAAAAATAAATAGATAAAATAAAAGGCACGGGGCATTCTGCTGTCCTATTGATGTACTATGTCCCAGGTCTTTCAGCTCACTTCCCACCATCCCACCAATATACCTTTCACTTCTGCCACACCAATTACACTTCTTGCATTTCTTCTAACTTGAGGTGCCTCTGATACCTTCCTCAAATGGTTCCCTCGGCTTGAAATGCCAGTGCTTGCCTTCCTCAGACCTGGCATGCTCCAAGGCTTTCCTCAAATGGTGCCTTCCCCAGTCCTATGGTGCTATTCACCTGGTCTATTTACCGCACGTGTTTGAACTACAACTGGCTTCATACTGCCTGCCACTAAGAAGAAAGTTCCCCACAAACTGCTGGCTGAGGCCAGGTGCAATGGCTCATGCCTGTAATCCCAGCACTTTGGGAGGCCGAGGCAGGTGGATCACAAGGTCAGGAGTTTGAGACCAGCCTGGTCAAAATGGTGAAACCCTCTCTCTACTAAAAATACAAACATTAGCCGGGTGCGGTGGCAGGTGCCTGTAATCCCCTCTACTTGGGAGGCTGAGGCAGGAGAATCGCTTGCACCTGGGAGGCATTGCAGGCGAGCCAAGTTGCAGTTAGCCAAGATCATGCCACTGCACTCCAGCCTGGGCAACGGAGCAAGACTCCGCCTCAAAAAAAAAAAAAAAAAAAATGCCGGTTGAATAAGTGAAATGT
>NW_016110319.1:0-2137 GCF_001604975.1 Cebus imitator | reverse complement strand
TTAATCCCAATGGCATCCTTTAATGTTTCTGGTGCACCCTGAGGTTTCTGAGTTATTGGTATTGGAAGCAATGGTTTCTGATCAGGGGGCTCCACGGCAGGGCTCAGGAGGGGCAGCAAGCTGTTCTGTGCTGCCTGCTGTTGGTGATGGGAAGCTTCATGGGCCTAAAACCAAACATTCACACTTCAGAAACTTGACCTCTCACAATGGCCTTTAAAAGTCAACATGCTCCAGACAATAGAGACCAGAAGAAACAGTCAAAGAACCTACAAGCTACTCTGCAGTGGAAATCCAGCAACCTAGTTACTCAGAGCTCACAATACAAAGCATTGAAAAATCACTGTGCAGACACAAAACTTTTGCAACTAAGTTGCTGACAGTGATCTTGCTTTTAAACAGCTGACTAAACCACACACTCTCCTGGTTCATAAGGGACAGACCAGCTGATGAAATCAGTTTGCATTAGCCTGTCAGTGCTGAAACCAAGTTTAAATAACTTACTAAAAAAAAAAAAAATCCTCCAGGTTTAAGTATTTAACAGTACTTTACTGCAACAACACGCACATACACACTCACGGACACACAATGACATAGTCATCTATTTCTCTATTACCCAGAAGAAAAGCATCGTGTCTTTCCTCCGATTGAGGAAGGGGCTGTCGCTAAGTGATGAAAGAAATCTAGTTCTCTAAATACATTTGCTAGTTGTTTGTTAACTTTAAGTTTTCACCTGTCTCTACTAAAAGATTTGGTTGAAACCAAATCTGCTATTAAGCAACCTGGAAGGTATCTGTGAAGGTAGCCCACAGCAAAACACCTGCCAGTTGTTTCTCAGGTCACTTAATTGTATACTAAAGTCTGCATCCTTCAGCAACACTAGCTGTTCAAATCCGAAACTCTCAAAGACAGACTAATGAGAAAAACAAACTATAAACACTAAAATTCCTTTCATATTTATCTTCTTCCAGCAGTTGTAGGTTTCAATAAAGTATTAGACATTTGCTGTTATGATGTGCTTCTCCACTCCCAAAACTGGAGGCTGCACACTGGAAATTCTTTTAGCTGCACTGAAACCAAAATTTAATCATGGATCAGGTTCTTGGTATTTATGAGTAGTTACTTGTTTGGTTCTGACACTTTCAAAATTCTCCACACTGATAAACATGTAGGAAATGATGGGAAAAAATTCCTGAAATAGTTCTTCCTAATATGTTGTTCTTTACTAACATTATTTTTGAAACTCTTGACAGTAAGCCCAAGCCCCTATGCTTGAGTTCTGTAATCATAAAAGGACACATCACTCAAGAGGTGGGAGTTTCAAATATTTTAAGCATACAGTGTCCTACTAGGGGCCTATCCCATCATCTTAGACACTTTTAACAGTTATTTACCCTTCTTACTCTATAACAAGTCCCACAGATAATTTGATTAACGACGAAAAAACAAGGAGAAACACACACACTCACTCACAGCTCCTCCTCTGATGGATAAGAACATCTACCACACATTGTATGTTTACTTGATGGCAGCGTTAACAGTTAAGCCTGGAACTAGTCTCACCCA
This sequence comes from Cebus imitator, assembly GCF_001604975.1. Taxonomy (NCBI): domain Eukaryota; kingdom Metazoa; phylum Chordata; class Mammalia; order Primates; family Cebidae; genus Cebus; species Cebus imitator. The sequence goes on along the minus strand of NW_016110319.1, from coordinate 574 downwards.
AACGATTAGGAGGTGTGGTATCCAGAGTTCTCAGTTTCAATTTAATAATTTTGATGTCATCACCCTTTGAGTCCTGGAAGCTTTCTCAGAAATTGTGTGGTTACTTATGAGTCTCTTTCTGGACTTACTGCTCCTAGCGAATTACAGTCCACTGTTAATCTAATTTGTGAAGCTCCTGTAAATGTAAGGGTCTATCTACCCAGGTGACCTCAGTAGAAACTTTACACAATTTGGACTCTAATCATACCCCGTTTTCCAACCTGGCTGTAGGGATACTCAAGTTTCCATACAGTATACAAATAGTTAATAGCTGAAGATAGCTGAAGATATACAATTTCAAAAGCTAACACATCAGATAATAGGGAATGCAGATCTTCTGGACAAAGTTCAGACTTAGAGCATTTAGAGGCATTTTTCAATTCTAAACAACCATTAGTACAATGGAGTACTAAAAGCACTTACTGCCATTTTACCAATTCAGATGTCTGTGGCAACATAAAGTATTTTTACAGCATTGCTGAAGCTCACTCTCACACGAGGGTCACACCAGGTCCCTGCTTCTTGGGTGAAATTC
>NW_016110318.1:0-2146 GCF_001604975.1 Cebus imitator | reverse complement strand
GAAACAAGCACAAACCTAGCAAGCCTCTGCAGGTGAGAGAACTTCCATGGAAGGGCACTGTGGCCTCCAAGACAGTGCTCAGGTGATACCCCTCAGGTGAACATCTCTTTCCTGAGGTTTAAGTGGTCAGCTTGAGTCAAGAATAATCCTTTTCCACAGTGTCAATTTGCCATGCTTCCTAAAGGTGGTATTTTAGGCCAGCAACTTGAATTCAAACATACTCCAAGAATGTTCAGTTTGGGCCTCAAAAATACCAACACCGCCACTGTAAAACTAAACGTCGGTGCCCCTCTTTGGTGCTTGATCGACAAAACTCAACCACTCAGAACCACATGCAATGGAACAGATCTCCCTCCAGTGCTTGAGTGGCATAAAGGAAATACAGCCTTCCAGTTAGAGACCAATCTCAGCCTGTAAAATCCAATATAAGACCTAGAGGTTAACACTTACTAATTACTAGTCGGCAAGAGGGACTTGTGTTCAGTTGTAGCATTGCCGTTATACACATGAGCCCACACAGCCAGAATGTAAAGATACAACATATGAGCAATCTCAGCTATTTAAACACGTACTTTGGTCTCGGTCCTGGGCAGCATCCACACCATACCAGACTTTTTTATTTCTGAGGTGGAGTCTTGTGCTGTTGTCAGGCTTGAGTGCAGTGGCATGATCTCGGCTCACTACACCTCCAACTTTCTGGTTCAAATGATTCTCCTACCTAAGCCTCCTAAAGAGCTGGGATTATAGGCATGTGCCACCACACCCCAGCTAACTTTTGTATTTTTAGTAGAGACAGGGTTTCCCCATGTTGGCCAGGGTGGTGTGGATCTGACCTCATGATCCACTCACCTCGGCCTCCCAAAGCACTGAGATTACAGGCATAAGCCATCACATTTGACCTTTGTTGTTCTTTACTTCTATCAAGGTGGTGCTCAGGATGCACAGATCACCACAAAACACTTGGAGATATGCCTACATTTCTGTAAAATATTGGCATAGTTTTGAGATTTTTTTCCCCCAAACACTGGCTCTTGCAAAGAAAGACCAAGAAGAATCAGACATGTCTCTACCAAGTAACTGTGGGATAACAAAGAATGGGCTTTCTGCTCCACAAGATTGAAGTTTCTAATGAATTTTTGTCCCTGAATCTTTATCATCATGTTAGGAGTGGCATCAGGCCATTCTTGCATTGCTAATAAATACCTAAACTTTTTGTTAAGAAAGGAGATTTAGCTGTCTCATGGTTCTACAGGCTGTATGGGAAGCACAGCACTGGTATCCGCTTCTGGAGAGGCCACCATGGAAGCAGGGGGGAAGCCTACAAGTCACATGGCAAAAGCTGAAGAAAGGCAAGGGGAATGAGCTACACATTTGAGCGACTAGATCTCCTGAGAACTCACTATGGTGAGGACAGCACCAAGCCATGAGGGATCCACTTCCACGACACAAACACCTCCTACCAGGCCCCGCTGTTCAACATTGGGATTGTATCATCATGAGATTTGGAAGGGATAGCCAAACTCTATTAGGGGCAATATAAAGAAATGGGAAAGCAAATACACATCTAAAGATCTCTGTCAAAGTAGTCAGTGAATATTTAGTTAAAAGGAGGGATTGAGACTATCTTGGGGAATCAAAGAATGAGAACCAGACTGACTCAGATAGGGAGACTCACAGGCTAACAGTGGCTACCCTCCATAGCACCGGTGTGGCAGATAATGGCAGTCACACAAAGGCCATAAGACAACAATCAGAAACCCCTGGGAGGACAGAGTGTTGAGGTTCCAGAGTAGTGTACAAACCCAGCCTTCTCCTCACACCTTAGTATTCTTACTTCTAACTTAGATCTTCTTGCTCATCCCATCTCTACATAGGTATGTGCTGATCTGAGCTTGCCATGTCTGCACACACATGAAGTATGAAGAGTGTTTTATGTTATGGCTCTTCATGTGGAAAGAGGCACAAGCCTAACACACCTTTGCAGGTGAGATAATTTTCTTTGAAGACCCCTGTGGACTCCAAGACTATGTCGAGGTGGTATTCCTCAGGCGAATGCCACTTACCTGAGATTTAAAGTGGTCAACCTGAGTCAGGAATTTCACTTTTCACTGTGTCAGGTTGCCATGCTTCCTGACTACTTCGTAAC
>NW_016110317.1:0-2152 GCF_001604975.1 Cebus imitator | reverse complement strand
GGCTGGTGCTGGCAAGTTAGCCCTGATCTGGAGGCCTAGTCGGAGACTTCGCTGTAGTAATACTTGTGGGCAGCTGGTGTTGTCTTCCAGCCGGCCGCCCGGAACTCAATGATCTCCAGCAGCAATAGCTGGGCCAGGGAGCTGAGGCCGGTTGGGAGCAGGAAGCCATCCCGGATCAGCACAAAGAGCTCATCCATGCGCTGCCCGTTCATTTTCTCCAGCTGCTCCCCAACTCGGTGCAGCTGCAACACCAAACAGTCCACCTGCAGGGGACAGTGGGAGTGACACAAGTGAACCAGGGCAGGGCCAGCTTCTCACACAGCATTTGCCGAGCGCCAGGTGCTGTGCTTTGCCTTTACACTCGTTCTCTTGCTCCCTCCACCTCATCCAGTGGGTATTTCCACATCTTACAGAGAAAGAGACGAGTTCAGGGACATGACTTGAGGTCTCTCATCTAGCCAGGCTCCACTCAATGCCTGTCTCCAAACCACTTCTTCATCCCACTCTCCTGCCTCCCCCACATTGCCTGACCCTGGTTTGGCCTCAGGGCCATCTGTACCCACAGCTGGCCATGGCTCGCATGGCCACCATCATAGGTTGGCTTTCTGACTGGGAAGGAAGCTGCTGAACCAGTAGGTTTTGGCTGCTTTCTGTTCTGGATAAATTCCACACCTGACAGCTGGTCGTGTAACTCTGACAGGCCTTAAACACCCCCACACTCCTGCCCCAGAAGTGACATCCTCAAAGGCCTCACTGAGCAGTGGGCTAGCACTCGGCTGAGCCAGACTGTTCATCCCGCAGCCTTCTGTGCCTATGCTGGGACTGGGGCCACCCACCTCCTCCTCCTTGCTCAAACTGTCTGGCTGGGCCAGCCGGAAGAGGCAGTCATAGACGGGGTTCACCAGGGCCATCATGGGCATGTTGTTCACCTGTGAGGGGGAGGAGGGGCCAGGGCACCGGGCTTAGTGACCAACGGGAGCAGTCCAACCTGGGCCTCAGGAGACGGCCATGTCTGCCTCCCAGGGTGGCTGCCAGGGCCTCACCCTCAGGTAGTCAAAGATGTTGCAGATAAAGGTGACATAGCAGACCCAGCCCTGCAGGGAGCGTGCTCGCAGCTGCTCCCGAGCCTGGTACTCCTGCTGCAGTCGGTTGAGGAGTCCGCGCCGGAAGACACTCTGGCCTGCTTGTTTACTCTCTGCCTGTGAGCCAGGGAGAGGAAGGTGAAGGGCGGGGGGTGGTGCCCCTGCAACCCCACCCATCCTATGCCTGTCTCTGTCCTGCAGGCCAGGCCTTCTGCCCACTCCTGAAGCACCTTCCTCAAAGCAGCTTCCTTTACTCTCCCAACCCCCAACCTGAATGATGGCGTAGCACATGCGTCCTGCTTCCTTGCTGAATACACAGTCCTGCAGAGAATGGTCCACAATCACATTGGCTACTTTCTCCAAGTCCACAGCACCTGGATCTAGGGGTAGAGACAGGAGGGGAGTCTAGAGCTGCTGCTTTATCACATTTGCCTCCACGCACTTCTAAGAAGAAGTTGAGCTATTTACAGTAGAGCACTCTCATATGCTTGAAGTGAAGGAGATCAGAAATCATACAGAGGACAGTGGCTCCAGTGGTGCAATCAATTAGCAAATGGTACTTAGAAATCATGGCCAGGTGCGATGACTCACGCCTGTAATTCTAGCAATTTTGGGAGGCCGAGGTTGGTGGATTACCTGGGTTCAGGAGTTCGATACCAGCCTGGCTGACGTGGTGAAACCCCATCTCTACTAAAACTACAAAAATTAGCTGGGGATGGTGGCTTGTGCCTGTCATCTCATGTTATCCCAGCTATTCAGGAGGCTGGGGCAGGAGAATTGCTTGAACCCAGGAAGCAGAGGTTGCAGTGAGCCAAGATGGCACCATTGCGCTCCAGCCTTGGCGACAAAGCAAGACTCCATCTCAAAAAAAAAGGAATTTCATACAGAGGGCCAGGAGCGGTGGCTCACGCCTGTAATCCCAGCACTTTGGGAGACTGAAGTGAGTGGATCACCTGAGGTCAGGAGGTCAAGACCAGCCTGGCCAACATGGTGAAACCCCATCTCTACAAAAATACAAAAAATTGGCTGGGCATGGTGGCTCATGCCTGTAATCCCAGCACTTTGGGAGG
>NW_016110316.1:0-2153 GCF_001604975.1 Cebus imitator | reverse complement strand
GAGACCTGGTGAGTGAGAAAGAGCCAGACACGAGATAATCCAAAGAAAAACCATCCTAAGTGAGGAAACCTCAGTACAAAGTCCCTGAGCAGAAAGAATATCCGTGTGCTTGTGGGTCGCGAGGCTGCGGGTGGCAGATGGAATATGTAGGACCTTGAAGACTTTGAGTTTTATTCTGATTGCAGAGGAGCAGCAAGGTCTGGTTTATACCTTGAAAAGCTCACTGTGGTTATTCTTTAGAAATGTACTATAAGGGGCATGAGCAGAAGTGAGGAGATCAGGTAAGGAGGTTGTTGCCGGAGTTCAAGCAAGACATAGTGGCTTGAACTAGATTGTAGCATTGGAGATGATGAAAACCTGTCAGATTTGAAATCTCTTTTGGGTCTAGAGCTAACAGGACTTGCCTGGGGGTTAGATATGGATGATGGGTGTTGACAGAGAGGAATCAAAGCTGACTTCTAGATTGTGAACCTAGTAAATTGGAAGTATAGTGGTGCTGTTAAATGAGATGGAATTGTTGGGAGAGATTACTCATTTCATGTCTTTCTCCTCCTCTAGAAAACCTGGAGCTAATCAGAAGTATCAAGCATTGCTTCCATGGCTAAAAAGTACAACAAAAAAATTTTTTTTAATGGAGTTTCACTCTTTTGCCCAGGCTGGAGTGCAGTGGCGTGATCTCGGCTCACTGCAACCTCTGCCTTCCGGTTCCAGGTGATTCTCCTGCCTCAGCCTCCCAAATAGCTGGGATTATAGGTGCACACCACCACCCAGCTAATTTTTGTATTTTTAGTAGAGATGGGGTTTCACCATGTTGGCCAGGATGGTCTCGAACTCCTGACTTCATGATCTGCCTGCCTCTGTCTCCCACTGTTCTGGGATTACAGGCATGAGCCACTGCGCCCAGCCCAAGTACAACAAATCTTAGTCATGGCCATCAGCTCACAATGTTCTTAGTAGGAGCTCTACTGGACCAAAGCCTTCTCCAGGAGTATGCCCTCAACCTAGTGCACATCCACGCGATGACCCAGGCCAGGAACCTGGGACCCAGCCTAGAGCCCCCACTTCCTCTCAGTAAAGGATACAAAGAGAAAAGTAACTGAACACTTCCTGTGCCAGACACTGTGCTAAGCACATGGATCTCACTGGATTTTTGCCACAACCCTGTGCCATAGACGCCATTATTATCCCCATTTTACTAATAGAGAGACTTAAGGTTCAGCAACTTGCTCAAGTTTGCTGCTAGGAAGCGTTGGGTGGAGCCATAGCCTGTGAGTTAACCAAGCTGCTACCTCATGGTGAAACAGCCCACGGCTCCCACGGCTCTGCCTTCCTTATCAGACTCTCATCTGTCTCTTCCTCTCTATCCCCACGGGCACTGCCCTGGGTTAGACATTTCACCTTTTCTCGCCTGCAGTATTCCTACATCCTCCTCAATCGCCTCCCTGCCTCCATCCAGCCTCTCTGCCTCTCTCTAGTCCTTCCTTCCATAACTGCCCAAGTGGAAATGGGAGGCATATCTGATAACGGCATGCTTCTGCTCGAAAGTGGTCTTCCCCCCACCCCGTAAGGAAGGAAACAAGCTTGAAATTCTTCAATGGCTTCTTGTTGCCTAAGAGTTAAAACCTAAACACCTTACAAGGCCCTTCAAGACCTGGCACCAACCTCCTGTGTGGCCTCATTCTCGCTCCTGCTGTTTCCCTTGAACTCTGTGTTCCCGGCCATATCAGACACATGTGAAATCTCAGTCTGATGACTAGGCCAGATGTCCCCTCTGCCCACAATGCCTCTTCCTTTTCTGTTTTTTTTTTGAGCCCAGGCTGGAGTGCAGTGGTATGACCTTTGCTCACCTCCACCTCTCAGCTTCAAGCGATTTTCCCGCCTCAGCCTCCCAAGTAGCTGGAATTACAGTCACGCATCACCACGCCAAGCTAATATATGTATTTTTCATAGAGATGGGGTTTCACCATGCTGGCCAGGCTGGTCTCGAACTCCTGACCTCAAGTGATCCACCTGCCTCGGCCTCCCAAAATGCTGGGATTACAGGTGTGAGCCACCGTGCCTGGCCACCTCTTCCTTTTCTATTCTGTGCAACCCCTGTGCGTATACACACACACACACACACACATACACACACACACACACACACACACACA
>NW_016110315.1:0-2153 GCF_001604975.1 Cebus imitator | reverse complement strand
AAAAAAAAAAAAAAAAAGAAAGAAAGAAAATTGGTACAATTTTAAGGAAGAAGTGGGAGTGGAAGCTGGAAGGTTGGTTTTGGTTAGGGCAGATGAGAGGTATAGCAAAGAGGAAAAAAACAATAAGTGAATGCACTGAGACAGAAAAGGAACATGATATACTGGAGACTATCATTTTGCAGCTCTGAAATCCCTGACTATTGAGTTTTAATCCCATCGATTCTCAATTTCATTGGTACAAAGCGTAGAACTTCAAGGTCATGACTTAGTTTATCCAGAACAAACAGCTGCCTTGCTGACAAGGAAAGCCAAATCAAATGCAGTGTTTACTTTGCATTTTGTTCCACTCGGAGGCACCCAGCTACTCAGCACCCATTTTCCTCTCCCTGCTCCTTGGCCTTTCCGTGGTGCCTGGCAACAAGAGGACGCACCGGAGCTTCGGCTGGGAGACTGCGGCAGGCTTGAGAATGCTATTTTTGAACTTGTTACTGTCCTTTTTTTTGCAAACTCAATTCATTGCCTTGGGGTCTGTGATCTCACACCAGAGAGACAGTCATTGTCTCCACAGTGTTTTAGTCATTTTCCCGTGTGATTCAGCGGGCGCCTTACTGCCCTTCTGATGTCCCAGCATTTGTCTTGTTCTGCCTCTTAGACGACAGTCCCAAGTTCATGCTCAGACTTGCTTAAACTCAGTAAGTGCTTCTCTTCCCAGCCTATGCAGTTTTTGTCTCTGTTTCTGGCACGTTATTGGGTAAACAAATGTCCTAATCTAATTTACAGTGACAGACTTTTATTACGGTGTTCCTCTCTTGGAGCCAAAATAGAAGCACATGCCCCAGTCATGAAGGGTTGCTTTCTTGTCTAAACACTTCCCAAATGATTTGCTTATTCAGAGACCTTCTACCTTTTTCCTCCTTGACCTCCTTGGCTGCCTGCAACTTTTCTTCAGATCAGTGGGTTGTCTTTCTTATTAGCACTGTGAGCGACAGGAAGAAGAATACAGCAATAAATTGTCCTCCTTCCTGTCATGGCAAATTTAATTCCTCCAGTAACCCGGCCATAACCATGGCCAGCACTTTTTTTCTACATCTCTGCTTTCCTCTCTTGGGTACTAACAGCTTATCAGCCTCTGGCTGGATTTCCTCCAACCAGAATTTGTCTGTATAACTCTGAGTCAATATCTTTAAAACTTTTATCCTAAGAGATAAGTTTATTCACCTCTTAACACACTCTCAAGAATCTTCATGATAGAGGTTTCCCCTGTATGCCAGATGTAGCAGGTTCTTTTGTACCAAGCGAGGCTTTCCAATTCTAGTTCATAGAAGATAGATATTGGGATAGATTTCCTTATGTGTGAAACCTGTATCACCCCTACAAAGCTTATAGCAAACTACAGTCTTTTAAGAATTTATAATAGAATGATTTATAATCCTTTATACCCAGTAATGGGATTGCTGGGTCAAATGGTATTTTTATTTCTAGATTCTTGAAGAATCGCCACACTGTCTTCCACAATGGTTGAACTAACTACACTCCCACCAACAGTGTAAAAACGTTTCTATTTCTCTGCATCCTCTCCAGCATCTGTTGTCCCCTGATTTTTTAATGATTGCAATTCCAACTGGCATGAGATGGTATCTCAATGTGGTTTTGATATGCATTTCTCTAATGACCAGTTGCAGCACTATTTTCAATAGCAAAGACTTGGAACCAACCCAAATGCCCACCAATGATAGACTGGATAAAGAAAATGTGGCATATATACACCATGGAGTACTATGCAGCCATAAAAAAGGATGAGCGCATGTCCTTTGCAGGGACATGGATGAAGCTGGAAACCATCATTCTCAGCAAACTGTTACAAGAACAGAAAACCAAACACTATATGTTCTCACTCATAAGTGGGTTTTGAACAATGAGAACTCATGGACACAGAGAGGGGAACATCACACACTGAGGCCTGCTAGGGGGTAAGGGAGCTAGGGGAGGGATAGCAGGGGGTGGGGAGATTGGGGAGGGATAACATTAGGAGAAATACCTAATGTAGATGATGGGGGGATGGATGCTGCAAACCACCATGGCATGTGTGTACCTCTGTAACAATCCTGCCTGATCTGCACATGTACCCCAGAACTTAAAGTATAAAAAAAAAA
>NW_016110314.1:0-2156 GCF_001604975.1 Cebus imitator | reverse complement strand
AAAAAAAAAAAAAAAAATCATATTAAAAAAAAATTAGGTGGAGAGCAATAAGCAAAGGATAGTGAAGCTGGAAGGGGACGGAGTTTGGGTCCTTGGTTACTTCCTTAAAATGCCCCAGTAGCCCTGCAAGCTAAGACTACATATTACATGGAAAAAATAAAGTCCTACTGAATAACCCACCATTTGGTAGTTTTTGCTGCAGGCAGCCAATGCAATCTAACCTGCAGGGAGGCAGCCAGGAATATGTACTACATGGAGGGGTCTGGGTGTCCTAGCCCAGGAAAGCTGAGTGACCCTTGCTAATCCAGCCAGCTCTCCAGGGCTCAGGGGGAAATCTCCTTCTCAGTATATAAAGGTATAGAGTGGAGTTGCATCACCCAAGCATTTAACTCACCAAATAAGCAGAGGGAGAGAGAAATCCTTTTATCGACTTTCATCGGCCTTCCAGGTTCAAACGAGATCTTGGCCTTTGATGCACCCAGAAAAAGCCAAGCTAAGCCAAATGCTAAGAGAAGCAGGAAAATTCATCCTTGGCTTCTGGGCTTCCAAGAACTCTGGTCCCAGCAGTGTAAGCAATTAAAGATGCCAATTGATCTTCTGCCCCGGTGCTTCTTCCTAGTGACAGACACTGAGGTACAAGTCTGGAACAAAACTTTACACTCATCTAGTGGTAGAATTAAAAATACTGCATCCTCAAAGAAGGCAGGAGAAACAATACAGGCCAATCCTTTTTTTTTTTTTTTTTTTTTTTTTTTTTTGAGACGGAGTTTCGATCTTGTTACCCAGGCTGGAGTGCAATGGCGCGATCTCGGCTCACCGTAACCTCCGCCTCCCGGGTTCAGTCTATTCTCCTGACCCAGCCTCCTGAGTCGCTGGGATTACAGGCATAAGCCACTGCACCCGGCCTCCTCTCTTTCTTATAAACAGAACCCTGGAATTAAGAGTACCAAGAAGCCCAGCTAAAAACAAAACAAACAAACAAAAAAGAATTGATTTCTCCAACTCCCTTGTAGAATATTTTATCCTTAAAAAGGAAGACTCTGAGGCCAGGCACGGTGGCTCATGCCTGCAATCCCAGCGCTTTGGAAGGCTGAGTCAGGAGGATCACAAGGTCAGGAGTTCAAGACCAACCTGGCCAATACGGTGAAACCCCATCCCTACTAAAAATACAAAAAAATTAGCTGGGCGTGGTGGTGCATGCCTGTAATCCCAGCTACTCGGGAGGCTGAAGCAGAAGAATTGCTTGAACACAGGAGGCAGAGGTTGCAATGAGCCGAGATCGCACCACTGCACTCCAGCCTGGGCAACAGAGTGAGACTCCATCTAAAAAAAAAAAAAAAAAAAAAGGAAGATTCTTCGAGCATATACCTTTGTCACTTTCTCCTCTTCCACCAGATGGAATATGTCCCCAGGCCCTGCAGCAGAGCAACTCTCACCAAACTATGGAGTGCAGCCAGGCAGGATGAAGTGCTTCTGAGGTCCCAGTTACTCGGGAGGCTAAGGAGGGAGGATCACTGGAGCCCAGGGGTTCTGGGCTCTAGTGAACTATGACAATTGTGTGTCCTAAGTTTGGCATCAATATGGTGACTTCCTACAAGCGGGGAACCACCAGGTTGCCTAAAGAGGAGTAAATCAGCCCAGGTCGGAAAAAGAACAGGTCAAAACTCCCATGCTGAGCAGTAGTGGGATCGCTCTTGGGAGCAGCCGCTGCATTCTAGCCTGAGAAATACAGTGAGACTCCATCTCTTTTTTAAAAAGGAAAAAAATAGGTCGGGTGCGGTGGCCCACACCTATAATCCCAGCACTTTGGGAAGGCGAGGTGGGAGGATTATCTGAGGCCACCAGTTCAAGACCAGCCTGGGCAACATGGTGAAACTCCATCTCCACCCAAATACAAACATCAGCCAGGCATGGTGATGGGTGCCTGTAATCCCAGCTACTCAGGGGGCTGAGACGTGAGAATTGCTTGAGCCTGGGAGGCAGAGGATGCAGGACCTGAGACCACGCCACTGCACTCCAGCCTGGATGACAGAGCAAGACTGTCTCAAAAAAAGTAAAAAAATACAGATCCAGCAGATGGGGCATATTCAACTTGTGACAGCCACTCCCTTTACCTTATAGCTACCTCATATGTCTTCTTCTTTGACTGGATTTCA
>NW_016110313.1:0-2156 GCF_001604975.1 Cebus imitator | reverse complement strand
TGAAATCCAGTCAAAGAAGAAGACATATGAGGTAGCTATAAGGTAAAGGGAGTGGCTGTCACAAGTTGAATATGCCCCATCTGCTGGATCTGTATTTTTTTACTTTTTTTGAGACAGTCTTGCTCTGTCATCCAGGCTGGAGTGCAGTGGCGTGGTCTCAGGTCCTGCATCCTCTGCCTCCCAGGCTCAAGCAATTCTCACGTCTCAGCCCCCTGAGTAGCTGGGATTACAGGCACCCATCACCATGCCTGGCTGATGTTTGTATTTGGGTGGAGATGGAGTTTCACCATGTTGCCCAGGCTGGTCTTGAACTGGTGGCCTCAGATAATCCTCCCACCTCGCCTTCCCAAAGTGCTGGGATTATAGGTGTGGGCCACCGCACCCGACCTATTTTTTTCCTTTTTAAAAAAGAGATGGAGTCTCACTGTATTTCTCAGGCTAGAATGCAGCGGCTGCTCCCAAGAGCGATCCCACTACTGCTCAGCATGGGAGTTTTGACCTGTTCTTTTTCCGACCTGGGCTGATTTACTCCTCTTTAGGCAACCTGGTGGTTCCCCGCTTGTAGGAAGTCACCATATTGATGCCAAACTTAGGACACACAATTGTCATAGTTCACTAGAGCCCAGAACCCCTGGGCTCCAGTGATCCTCCCTCCTTAGCCTCCCGAGTAACTGGGACCTCAGAAGCACTTCATCCTGCCTGGCTGCACTCCATAGTTTGGTGAGAGTTGCTCTGCTGCAGGGCCTGGGGACATATTCCATCTGGTGGAAGAGGAGAAAGTGACAAAGGTATATGCTCGAAGAATCTTCCTTTTTTTTTTTTTTTTTTTTGAGATGGAGTCTCACTCTGTTGCCCAGGCTGGAGTGCAGTGGTGCGATCTCGGCTCATTGCAACCTCTGCCTCCTGTGTTCAAGCAATTCTTCTGCTTCAGCCTCCCGAGTAGCTGGGATTACAGGCATGCACCACCACGCCCAGCTAATTTTTTTGTATTTTTAGTAGGGATGGGGTTTCACCGTATTGGCCAGGTTGGTCTTGAACTCCTGACCTTGTGATCCTCCTGACTCAGCCTTCCAAAGCGCTGGGATTGCAGGCATGAGCCACCGTGCCTGGCCTCAGAGTCTTCCTTTTTAAGGATAAAATATTCTACAAGGGAGTTGGAGAAATCAATTCTTTTTTGTTTGTTTGTTTTGTTTTTAGCTGGGCTTCTTGGTACTCTTAATTCCAGGGTTCTGTTTATAAGAAAGAGAGGAGGCCGGGTGCAGTGGCTTATGCCTGTAATCCCAGCGACTCAGGAGGCTGGGTCAGGAGAATAGACTGAACCCGGGAGGCGGAGGTTACGGTGAGCCGAGATCGCGCCATTGCACTCCAGCCTGGGTAACAAGATCGAAACTCCGTCTCAAAAAAAAAAAAAAAAAAAAAAAAAAAAAAGGATTGGCCTGTATTGTTTCTCCTGCCTTCTTTGAGGATGCAGTATTTTTAATTCTACCACTAGATGAGTGTAAAGTTTTGTTCCAGACTTGTACCTCAGTGTCTGTCACTAGGAAGAAGCACCGGGGCAGAAGATCAATTGGCATCTTTAATTGCTTACACTGCTGGGACCAGAGTTCTTGGAAGCCCAGAAGCCAAGGATGAATTTTCCTGCTTCTCTTAGCATTTGGCTTAGCTTGGCTTTTTCTGGGTGCATCAAAGGCCAAGATCTCGTTTGAACCTGGAAGGCCGATGAAAGTCGATAAAAGGATTTCTCTCTCCCTCTGCTTATTTGGTGAGTTAAATGCTTGGGTGATGCAACTCCACTCTATACCTTTATATACTGAGAAGGAGATTTCCCCCTGAGCCCTGGAGAGCTGGCTGGATTAGCAAGGGTCACTCAGCTTTCCTGGGCTAGGACACCCAGACCCCTCCATGTAGTACATATTCCTGGCTGCCTCCCTGCAGGTTAGATTGCATTGGCTGCCTGCAGCAAAAACTACCAAATGGTGGGTTATTCAGTAGGACTTTATTTTTTCCATGTAATATGTAGTCTTAGCTTGCAGGGCTACTGGGGCATTTTAAGGAAGTAACCAAGGACCCAAACTCCGTCCCCTTCCAGCTTCACTATCCTTTGCTTATTGCTCTCCACCTAATTTTTTTTTAATATGATTTTTTTTTTTTTTTTT
>NW_016110312.1:0-2160 GCF_001604975.1 Cebus imitator | reverse complement strand
CGATCTCGGCTCACCGCAACCTCCGCCCCCTGGGTTCAGGCAATTCTCCTGCCTCAGCCTCCTGAGTAGCTGGGATTACAGGCATGCGCCACCATGCCCAGCTAATTTAGATATAAGCAAATTTTCTAGTAGTTTAGATTTTTGGAATTGTGCCAGCTATACATTAAGAGACTATTTAGCTTTATTACAGAAGTCAGCATCAGCTTCTCGTTATAAGACAAGATGTTTTTACAGACTTTTCTATTTCTCAGTGGAAGTTTACTCTGAAGATCCACTCTTTCCTTTAAGTACTGGTTCCAAAACCTACATTATATTGTGGCTGCTTTATAAACATTTAACATTTTGGTTGATTTAAATCTTGTTGATGTGTATACATGAATAATTGGGCTAGAAGCTTTGATCATTGTGAAACTTCAAGTAAATATTGTGTGAAAAAAGACCCCTTCCGTCTCACAAATTCTGCCCCTCAGATCACTATCTGAACAGTAATTCCCTTGTCTTATATATAATAAATTCCTTTACCTTATATATAATAATGAAGTTTATTATTTATTTGAACTCTTCATCCCTGTAAATATCAAGGTTCTTTTTGCCTAAGAAGTGGTAATTTGTGTCATTCAAGGAGTTTTTATTTAAATACTCATTTTCATTATTATTATTTTTTTCTTTTTTTCGTTTTTTAATTTATTTTCATTATTATTATTATTATTTGACACAGAGTCTTACTCTATCATCCAGGCTGGAGTGCAGTGGTGCAATTGCGGCTCACTGCAACCTCCACTACCCAGGTTGAAGCGATTCTTGTGCCTCAGCCTCCCAAGTAGCTGAGATTATGGGTGTGTGCCACCAAACCTAGCTAACTTTTTTATCTTAGTAGAGACAGAGTTTTACCATATTGGCCAGGCTGGTCTCAAACTCCTGACATCAGGTGACCTGGCCACCTTGGCCTCCCAAAGTGCTGGGATTACAGGCTTGAACCACTTCACTCAACCATAAATACCCCTGTTTAAGTGATAGTTTGGTAAGTGTGAATGCAAGTCTGAAATAGGTTTCTTTGCTTACAAGAAACTATAACTAATTGCAGAGACAATAGTGACAAACGGAATATTTTTCAAACAGAAAGAATTTATATAATGTTAACATTAAGACAAACGTCTTTTTTTTTTTTTTTTTTTTTTTTTTTAAAAAAATTTTTTTTTTTTTTTTTTTTTTTTTTTTTGGAAACAGAGTTTTGCTCTTGTTTCCCAGGCTGGAGTGCAGTGGCACGATCTTGGCTTACTGCGACCTCCGCCTCCTGGGTTCAAACGATTCTCCTGCCTCAGCCTCCTGAGCAGCTGGAATTACAAGTATGTGCCACCGTGCCTAGCTGATTTTGAATTTTTAGTAGAGATGGGGTTTCTCCATGTTGGTCAGGCTGGTCTTTGAACACCAGACCTTAGGTGATCTGCCGGCCTCGGCCTCCCAAAGTGCTAGGATTACAGGTATGAGCCACCACGCCTGGTGTAGAGATTAACAAAAATCTTAAGTTTCTAATTTCTGATCTTGTTTGTTTGGATTTCTTTCTTTCTTTTCTTTTTGGAGACTCTGTCATCAGGCTGGAATGTAGTGGCACAATCATGGCTTACTGCAGCCTCCTAGGCTCAAGTGACTCTCCCACCACAGCCTCCTGAAGAGCTGGGATGGCAGGCATGTACCACCACACCTGGCTAATTTTTTAATTTTTGTAGAGATGGGGTTTCACCATGTTCCACAAGCTGGTCTCAAACTCCAAAACTCAAGCAATCCTCGTACCTCAGCCTCCCAAAGTGCTGGGATTACAGATGTGAGCCACTGTGCCTGGCCCTTGTTTGGATTTCTGCACTTATTTGTGAAATATATTCTGGTTTCTAAACAAGAAAGATCTGTTCTTAAATAAACAACCCTTAAGTATTGTTAGTTCAAACTGGAGTCAGATAAAGAAATCTTAGCCATAGAGGGAGCAAGTGATAGTTACCAGCCCCTTTATTTCGTTTTAGTGCAAATCAGAAATAAAGAACATGAAGTTTGCAATGTATTTGTATTCTTTTTGAGGGGCTGTCTGATAAAGAACCTGTGTAGGTTTCCATATGGCTATATACAAATATAAAGTATATGAGTATAGAATAGTTTTAAATGTTGTCT
>NW_016110311.1:0-2160 GCF_001604975.1 Cebus imitator | reverse complement strand
GTTGACCAGGATGGTCTCGATCTCTTGACCTCGTGATCCACCCGCCTCGGCCTCCCAAAGTGCTGGGATTACAGGCGTGAGCCACCGCGCCCGGCCCTTTTTTTTTTAATCCTAACTTTGCTTTTAAAATTCACTGGAGGAGAAGCATTTGAAGTACATTTGTCATATAACTTTGATTTCTATCATTTATTTCCACCTCTCACTTTTAAATCTGTTAAGTGAGAAGTGAACATTTAATCAAGGCATATAGTTAAAATGTCCAAAACCATGGAATGTCTCAGTGTGTTCTGCCAAAATCTTAATTCTAGGTGTTTTAGCTTCGATTTTAAAAACTTCCATTATTAGTCATACTGTAGGGGGAAAAAAGCTGCCTCAACTGACAGTGCTTCTAGAACCAAACCTACTCATTATTATTTCACAGGAACGAGTCAACTTGAAAACTGCACTTGCCTCCGTGGTTTCTTTCCCCTAAGGTCCCAAGCACAGTGTAACTTCACGTCTCAGCTTGTGCTCTAAGGAAAGGGAAGGCACTGGAAGAAGAATACTTTTTGAGTTGGAGTTTCATTCTTGTTGCCCAGGCTGGAGTCCAATGGCACGATCTCGGCTCACTGCAACGTCCACCTCCCAGATTCAAGTGATTCTCCTGCCTCTGCCTCCTCAGTAGCTGGGATTACAAGTGCATGCCACCATGCCCTGCTAATTTTTGTATTTTTAGTAGAGATGGGGTTACATCATGTTGGCCAGGCTGGTCTTGAACTCCTGACCTCAGGTGATCCACCCACTTTAGTTTCCCAAAGTGCTGGGATTACAAGCGTGAGCCACTGCGCCAGAAGAATACTTTTTATGACCCAGCCTATTAAAATGCAAATTATTCTTACTGCATCCCATAGTTTTACTAAAATACCTACTTCAAAGAAAGACTAAGGAGAGGCTGACACCTGCAAGCAACCACATTAGGGCCTATGCCACCTTGTTGAATGGAACGTAAGGTCTCCTTGTGCCAAAAGCACGACTCCTACAGGTAGGGAAACTTGCAAAACCTGATTTAAAAAGCAGTTGCCCTAAGTTTGTTTTTGGTTTTGTTTTCTGAGTTCCACCACTAACTTGCTTAGAGAAAACCTACGATTGGCTGGGCGCGGTGGCTTGTGCCTGTAATCCCAGCACTTTGGGAGGCAGAGGCAGTGGATCACCTGATGTCAGGAGTTCAAGACCAGCCTGACCAACATGATGTAACCCCATCTCTACTAAAAATACAAGAATTAGCTGGGCGTGATGGTGGGCACCTATAATCCCAGTTACTTGGGAGGCTGAGGCAGGAGAATCACTTGAACCCGGGAGGCGGAGGTTGCAGTGAGCTGAGATTATGCCATTGCACTCCAGCCTGGGCCACAGAGCAAGACTCCATCTAAAAAAAAAATTGTTTCATTATTATTATTTTTTTTAATATATATATATGTTTTTGAGACTGAGTCGCCCAGGCTGGAGTGCAGTATGGTACGATCTCGGCTCACTGCAACCTCTGCGTCCTGTGTCTCAGTTCAAGCGATTCTCCTGCCTCAGCCTCCCAAGTAACTGGGATTACAGGTGCACGCCACCATGCCCAGCTATTTTTGTATTTTATTTAATTTTTTAATATTTTTTATTTAAATTTTTTATTTTTAATTATTTTTAGATGGAGTCTCATTCTGTTCCCAGGCTGGAGTGCAGTGGCACGATCTTGGCTCTCTGCAACCTCCAGCTCCCTGGTTCAAGCGATTCTTCTGCCTCAACCTCCTGAGTAGCTGGGACTATAGGTGTGCACCACCATGCCCAGCTAATTTTTGTATTTTTAAAGTAGACACGGGGTTTCACCTTGTTAACCAGGATGGTCTCAATCTCTTGACCTCGTGATCTGCCTGCCTCGGCCTCCCAACGTTCTGGGATTACAGGCATGAGCCGCTGTGCCCGGCCTAATTTTTATTTATTTATTTATTTATTTATGACCAGGTTCTGAGGCTGGCTCATTTTTGTATTTTTGGTAGAGATGGGGTTTTGCCATGTTGGCCAGACTGGTCTGGAATTCCTGACTTCAGGTGTTCCACCCCACTCCACCTCCCAAAGTACTGGGGTTACAGGCATGAGACGCTACGCCTGGCCTCATCCTTTTTTTTTTTTTTTTTT
>NW_016110310.1:0-2161 GCF_001604975.1 Cebus imitator | reverse complement strand
TTTTTGGTATTTTTAGTAGAGACGGGGTTTCACCATGTTGGCCACGATGGTTTCCATCTCCTGACCTCATGATCCGCCTGCCTTCGCCTCCCAAAGTGCTGGGATTACAGCCATAAGCCACTGCGCCCTCCAGAGGTTGCCTCTTATATAGGGGGATCCAGATGTGGCAGGCGCACATCGGGCTGAGACCTAAGGGCAGAATCAGTGTCAGGGGCCACTCAAAGAGGAAGGGGCCCAGATCAGGCACAAGGGCTTAAGCCTGCACTTTGAGAGGCACTCCCAGTGCTTTGGGAGGCCGAGGCGGAAGGACTGTTTGAGTCCAGGAGTTTGAGACCAGCTTGGGCATCATGGTGAGACCCTGTCTCTACAAAAGAAAAAAAAAAGGGTAGGACCCAGATGTAAACAGCTGGCTTGGGAAGGCAGGAGGAAGAGCTGGGAAACAGCAGAGGGGTGTGGCATGGAAGAAGAAGCCCATGAACAGAAGATGAGGTGGGGCTAAGGAATGGAGGAGGGATGAGGACTATGCCTAAAGGGGTCAGGACAGAGGATGGGGCCAGGTGTACAGACCCGTCTGGGAAGAGGAGGGGAAGGGGCCAGGCATAGCACAGGGAGAGAGTGTAATCACTGGGGACAGGATCTGGGGGACTGGAGTGGATTTCCAGGCTGAGAAACCAAGGTCACGGGCAAAGTTGAGCACTAATTGGGGAGACCCTTGGAACAAGGAATGGCTGGAACACAGGGAGCAGAACCAAAAAATAAGGGAGGGATGGCATTAAGATTCAAAGCTGGGGCTGTGTGAGGTGGCTCACACCCGTAGTCCCAGTACTTTGGGAGGCCGAGGTGGGTGGATCACCTAAGATCAGAAGTTCGAGACCAGTCTGGCCAATATGGTGAAATCCCATCTCTACTAAAAATACAAAAATTAGCGAGGCATGGTGGCAGGCACCTGGTAATCCCAGCTACTGAGGAGGTTGAGGCAGGAGAATTGCCTGAACCCAGGAGGCGGAGGTTGCGGTGAGCCGAGATCGCGCCATTGCACTCCAGCCTGGGTAACAAGAGCGAAAACTCCGTCTCAAAAAAAAAAAAAAGAACAAATGTCACAAGAGTTGGACCCAAGTTGTAGGGCTAGGAAAAAATTCAAACTTGTGTCTGGTCCAGAAACCGGGGCAGGAGTGGGTCGGACAGAAGAGCATGGGCTGGGATTAGGTACAACGAAAAGGAACGGTGGCCAGGCTGGAAGAGACGCCGGAGCGCCCGGCCCGCCGTGGGCGTGGTCTGAGCAGACTCGGATGCTTGTCCAAAGCGCAGCTTCGCGTCTCTGGGGCGGAGTCTCTGCCCTCGTGATGTCCCCGCTGTGGTTCCTGGGCAAGTTTTGGGGAAATGAAAGCCGCTAGGGGCCACGCCTGGCCTTTTTCGTAACCCAGCGACCCGCAGTGCCGACACAGATTCCTGGATCTCAGCCCCATAGCGGCGATGATCCCGCTGCTGCTGCTGGCCGCGCTGCTGTGGGTCCCCGCCGGGGCCCTGACCTGCTACGGGGACTCCGGGCAGCCTGTGGACTGGTGAGTGCGCAAGGGGGCGCCTACCATTGTCCCGGGGTCCGGCGGGGGTCACTCGACCGGATGGCTGCCTCCTCGGGGAAGCCTGGGGTGCCTTCTCTTCCCTCTCCCCCATTTCTGTGCATTCTCCGGCCTCCAGGTTCGTGGTCTACAAGCTGCCAGCTGCCAGCGGGTCCGGGGAGTCGGTGCAGAGCGGGCTGCGGTACAAGTATCTGGACGAGAGCTCCGGGGGCTGGCGGGAAGGCAGCGGACTCATCAACAGCTCGGTGGGGGCCGTGGGCCGAAGCCTGCAGCCGCTGTACCGGAACAACAACAGCCAGGTGAAGGGGCGCCGGGCCAACCAGGGGTGAGACTCCAGGGCGGCCCTGCCTGGGGAGGAATTTCACGTTGCCTCCGTTTATCCGCCCCCCAGCTCGCCTTCCTGCTCTACAATGACCAACCGCCTAAATCCAGCAAGGCTCACATCTCTTCCAACCGTGGGCACACGAAGGGTGAGGCCTGGATTTGGGGGCTGCAGAGAGACTCGGGTTTCTTTATTTCTCTCTTTCTCTTTCTTTTCTTTTCCTTTCTTTCTTTCTCTCTCGCTCGCTCTCTCTCTTTTT
>NW_016110309.1:0-2162 GCF_001604975.1 Cebus imitator | reverse complement strand
AAAAAAAAAAAAAAAAAAAAAAAAAAAAAAAATAGGGGGAGGAGGATATTAATCCTTTTTGAGTTATATAGTTGCAAATCTTTTATTTGTTTATGGTATGTTTTGCCATGGTTCTGCTTTTAATTTAAATAATTAAATTTCCGCCTCCAGGTTCTTGCTAAGAATATAACTAAGAATGTGTGCCTTATCAGAATTTCAGCTGTGAAAAATAAGTGTATATGGAGTTCTGGTTAAAGCAGTGGTTCTCAAATATTTTCTGATTTTAAGTAACAGAACTTTTTTTTCCAAACAAGTTTTTATGTAGGAAAAAAAAAAGGGAATCCACCTGAGCACTGTGGCTCACGCCTGTAATTCCAGCACTTTGGGAGGTCAAGGCAGGAGGATCACCTGAGGTTAAGAGTTTGAGAACAGCCTGGCCAACATGGTGAAACCCTACCTCTACTAAAAATACAAAAATTAGTCTGGGCACAGGGGCTCACACCTGTAATCCCAGCACTTTGGGAGGCTGAGGTGGGTGAATCACGAAGTCAGCAGTTCCAGACCAGCCTGGCCAACGTGGTGAAACTCTGTCTCTACTAAAAATACAAAAAATTAGCTGGCCATAGTGGCAGGTGCCTGTAATCCCAGCTACTTGGGAGGCTGAGGCAGGAGAATTGCTTGAACCTGGGAGGCAGAGGTTGCAGTGAGCTGAGATCGGGCCACTGCACTCCAGCCCAGGCTACAGAGTGAGACTCCATTTCAAAAAACAAACAAACAAACAAACAAAATTAGCCAGGCGTGGTGGCACGTGCTAGTAATCCCAGCTACTTGGGAGGCTGAGGCAGGGGAATTGCTTGAATCCAGGAGGCAGAGGTTGCAGTAAGCCGAGATTGTGCCACTGCACTCCAGTCTGGGGGACAAAGCCAGACTCTAGACAGTCTCAAAAAAAAAAAAAAAAAAAAAAGGCCGGGCGCGGTGGCTCAAGCCTGTAATCCCAGCACTTTGGGAGGCCGAGGCGGGTGGATCACCTGAGATCAGGAGCTCGAGACCAGCCTGGCCAACATAGTGTATACTTTCTTTTTTTGACAGGGTCTTGCTCTGTCCCTCAGGCTGAAGCACAGTGGCACGATGATAGCTCACTGCAGCCTTGACCTCCTGGACTCAAGCAATCCTCCTACCTCAGCCTCCCAAATAGCCGGGACCATAAAGGCATGCCTTTGGTCCCACCACACCCAGCTAATCTTTTTATTTTTTGTAAAAGTGGAGTTTTGCCATATTGCCCAGGTTGTTCTTGAACTCCGGGGCTCAAGTGATCTGCCTGCCTTGGCCTCCTTATGCGGTGGCTTGCAGGAGTGAGCCTCTGCAACAGTCTATTTTATAATTTTTAATAGCTGCACTGTTTTTCTTAATATAAATATATCATGATTTGTTCAATCATGTTTTTATTAATATACATTCAGACTGTTTTCAGGTTGCTGTTGCTCTTTTAACTATTCAAATGATGCTGCAATAAACTTCATTACAGATTTATGTCTTTGTATACTGACATTTTCATTTCTGGTGGATATATTCTCAGAAATAGGAGTCGTGAACCACAGTTGAAATTTTCAAAAATACCAACAGTTGATTTTCCACCGTGTTATAATGACTTACAGACCTCCCCCGATGGTGTTCGAAGGAACTGGATTTCCTACACCCTCGTGAGCTCTGGATGTTACACATATGTTCCATTTTTGCCAATCTGATGGGTAAAAAATAGTATCTCATTGTTCTCATTTGCATTTGCCTGACAAGTGAGGCTGAGCATCTTTTCATATGCTTGTTGGTCATTTGCATTTCTGCTTCTGTGAAAGCTGCAGCCTGGCCCTGGGTTTTTCCTGGGCTATTGGCCTTTTTAATTTGTAGGATTGTCTTATAAATTAAAGCTATTGGCCAGGCATGGTGGCTCATACCTGTAATCCCAGAACTATGGGAGGCCGAGGCAGGTGGATCACTTGAGGTCGGGAGTTTGAGACCAGCCTGGTCAACATGGTGAAACCTGTCTCAAATGAAAATATAAAAATCAGCTGGGTGTGGTGGCACATGCCTGTAATCCCAGCTACCTGGAAGGCTGAGGCAGGAGAATTGCTTGAACTCAGGAGGCGGAGGTTGCAGTGGGCCAAGATCACACCACTGTACTCCAG